>NC_090764.1:10125613-10201223 GCF_036898095.1 Palaemon carinicauda
TGTGATCTGTGCTGTTTGGGTAGAATCTCTCTTTATCCGTTTCCTGGGCTGATTCTGACTATAGTCCATTTCCTTTAGCGATGCATATTTGCACCGACTCATGGCGGTGCCCTTTTAGCTCGGAAAAGTTTCCTGATCGCTGATTGGTTAGAATTATCTTGTCCAACCAATCAGCGATCCAGAAACTTTTCCGAGCTAAAAGGGCACCGCTGCGAGTCGGTGCAAATATGCATCGCTAAAAGAAATGGACTATAGACAATATCGTAATATTAAAGGTTTGCCATATTTCACAAGCTGAACTTCAAACTCAATCACTGTCTATAATATTGTGGGAATGAACAAGCTTTAGAAATTGAAAGATAACAACATTTTCTATCCCAAGAATCTAAGGTAGTGAATTATCAGGAAATTTGTTTGCGGGGCGTTTGAATAACTTTTGAATTCTGACCTTATCTGTTTTATACTACTTATGATAGTTAACCCGAAAATGCTTTTTAGAGGAGAAGCAATTAGTTATTAATTTTTCACCCAGTGTAATCAGGGTTCTTCATTATTGCTTGAAATGCATCTTTCACTTGGGGTTCCTTCGTCAATCTCTTATATTGGTTCATGTTAACGACTTTCCACCACAGGTTATTCCATTTAGTTATTTATAAAGCCATATTTGGTGGAGAAGTGGGTTATCTTCAAAGAGATATTCTCAAGTACCTTTGTACAAATTATTCAACATGATTACTTTTATCATTGGGATATGCTGTTGTTAACATTAAAATACACAATGATTTTTACCTCCATAAAATCTACTTTTTAATCCTCCACTTTTTCTACGGTACATATTAGCAAATTTCTTAGCTTTTTTACTCCTCAAGGGTTTATACATTACAAGTAAAAGCAAAGTTAAAAGCACCAAGCTATCAACAGATTCTATTTATCCCTGATAAGAAGGGAAACGTTGATCACAGTTGCTACTCTAACTTATTTGAGCATTCCTTCTTCCTGCCAACATAGGAAACAACGTATAATATTTTGATTCCCTTAGCATTCTGTTCAATAGCTCCCGTGAAACCCATGGTGAAAAGCATTGTGTAAATTGAAAAAAATAGAGGAATAAGTAAAATATACAGAACTAAGAGGAATTATGACAGAATGGGATTGTCGCGATACTAAAATCGTGATGTTTAAGAAACGATAGTCGATGGTCAGCCGACAAACTAGGAAGGATCGCCTCATCTTGACAAACATTGAAAATTGACTCTAAAACAGACCAAGGTCCACAGAATTTACTCTCTTGATCTTAATGTCTTCATCTCCAACTGAAAACTTTAGTGTTAGATCTATATGCAAGTTTAGTACATTTGGTATATAGCTTAAAAAAAGGTTTAGTTACAAACTTCTTGATTATGTGTAGATTCATAAACTTTGAGGTTTTAAATAGATCCACTTGGTTGTCCTTGAATTGCATTTGGATTATCGAGACTTAAGCCTATTAAACTATGTCTTGTTGATTTGCTTATTTAAGCTCCATAAAGTCCCATTAATAAAGGGGAAGAAACTAAACCCGAATCTGCCTATTAATACCCCAGTGTCACAAAGTGATTCATATCCTAATCTTATGTGAGAGCACCTAAATTTTAACAGCAAATATCATTATGATCTTCAAATATTCTGTTCCTGATACTTTCTTAGACTTAATTTTGATGCCAAGCATTGTTTATATACAGTTTGTGTTAGAACAGATACATTTGTTATAATCTTATTCATGCTCTTTATAAAGTTGGTTGTTTGTATCGCAATGTAAGATTCATTTATCAAAGCTGGCTGTTAACTAATGACAGGTGATCTTTTCAGGGGAGAACATGCTTTCAAATATCGAGAGAGTGCAGATGACCCCATCGCCGTCCCACCTGAGGCTTCTGCTGAGACTTCGTGTCAGAAGGATCACTGCCAGTGGCTCTGTAGTCCAGTCAGGAGTCCTTGAAAACGACGACGGCAGCCACCTGGAGAGTCTTTCTCTGTTCTACAGCGGCTGTGGTGAAAGGGCAACTAGACTCTACAATTTCCTTGGCACAGCCTCGAATCTAACCTACCTGAGCTGCACCGACTTCTGCAATAACCACATGATCGATATTGTGGCTAAAACGTGTGAGAGGCTGCACTGTATTGACCTTCGGGGGTGCTACGACGTTAATGACGATGGTGTTCTGCGTCTTTGTGGTTTGCAAGAAAGTCTTCGTGAAGTTATCGAAGTTTTGAGCAAAGGGGGCACTCTCCAACCAGCGTGTCGCTGCGCCCGCTCTCTGAAGGAAATCAAGTTCACCATGACGAAAGTCACTGAGGCAGGCGTGGCTGTTATTTTACTCGTTATGACTAACATTGATATTCTTCGTGTTCCTGACATTAAGATGGAGAGAGTGTTCAACTTTTTGCAAACGCTCGACCACAAAAACGTTCAGTGTAATTTGAAGGAATTTCATTCAAGAGAAATTCTAGATGAGTTCCAGTTAACCGTCCTCACTAGTCTGTGCCCAAATCTTGAATATATCCAGGTCTCTTTTATTGGAGGTTCTGAAATGGATCTTGCACGACTGCAACAACTTGCACGATTCCAAAAGCTAAAACGTGCAAAATTTGCCGATGTAAACTGCGACGCTCTGGTGTGGTTCCTACAACAACTGGGTCACAGGATGACCCACCTGTATCTATACACGTATCATACACGCTACTCACAACAAAAGCTGACCATCAGTAGAAATCATCTTCAGTGCCTGGCACAATATTGCCCTAACTTGGAAAGTCTGTGTTTGGATGGATACCTTCTTGAGGAAGATATCCCTTATCATCTGGCCCCTGAGAACAAGCAGTATTTTGAGACTCTCCACACCCTTCAAATAGCTTCCATGAAATTGTCTGAGGATGACTTGAAAGTCTTCCTGAATAAATGCCACCGCATGAGAATCCTCGAGTTGGTTTTGCAAAACCCTCATGTCTTATATGACAGATTAATCTGTAAGTTGTTGGATGCTGGAGTGTGGGAAAACTTGGTGAAAATTCGCGTGTTAAATTCTCCTCTGACAAGCAAAGTCATGACGCGTCTTGTCACTGAGTGTCCCCAGTTACAAGAAGTGGGTTGTCTTTACACTTGGCTCGTCTCTAAAGAACAAGTGTCAGATTTTAAAAAGAAAATCAAAACCCAGAATTTTGACATTGAAATTTATTGAAAAAAAATATCTTCTTAATTTTTTCGTTTCCTAATTATGGGTTCGTTAATTTTAGGACAACCTTCACATACTGTCATTTTTTTAATTTGATAGCCGTGAAGTGCCTGAACCCAAATATATGGATGCTCCTTTGGAAATGTTTATATAATTACAGTGAGAGTCTCTTGATGTTACATATCAAAATTCAGTTCTACTGTTTGAATCATATCACAGAGGAGAAGAACGACCGCATGCATCAGGCAACCGACCCCTTAACGTGGGGATAACGGTTGGATAAAAAAAAAGACAGAGGAGAAGAACATTTGGATTTCGTTTATTCACCTTTGGGTGTTAACCAGTCTTTTTAAAATAGAGAAGACGTCAAAGTGCCTCCAGTGATGTTATATAGCCTCATAAATCTAGTGACCTGGTACTGCTTTAAATAGTATTATCTGTACTTAAAATTTTGGTCCGCAAATTATCATTTTATACTTTCAATGCATACGCTGTGTATATGCATGTATTTTTGTACGTCTTTGGCAGCTCCCTTTATCCTGACCAGTTGTATCCAGCACTACGAACACAGAGCAATGTTGCAGATCCTTGCCAAGTTGTTTAACTCTGTGTCGAAGAGAAGCATCTGGTGAATGCAGGTGGTGGTAAACTTTGCGTCGGATTTTTGGCAGCTGCAGTGGCTGTTGCACTGACCGTGTTTAGATAAGGTGCTACTCGAAATGAAATGGCAAAATACCTTCGAATTGGTGAAGAGTGAACTTTAGTCTTGGCTTGAAATGATGGTGTTAGGATGTGATATCATCCAGAAAACGATTTTAAGCACAGGGAGCCTTATATAAACACAAATACAAGCAGATTTCTAGTGTTTTGGAAAGTGGAGAAAGATGGCTGTTCTATGAATACTTTTTCTTGTTTATTTTCACAGTGCAGAAAAAGATAAAATGACAATGACTTCACTAGAATGTAAAACGTTTGTGTAGATAAACTCTTGGCCAAGAATGCTTATTTAAGGAATGTGCTTGAGGAAGAAAATATGTCCTTTGTTCAAAAAAAAAAAGTTCCCTTTTGTATGTATAATAGAGTAGTGTATTCTATGAATGAGGAATATTTATTTTAATGGATTATAGATAAAGCGTCTATTCTTTATTTTTGAGTCTCAGCAGATATTATAATTTCATATTAGATAGAAAGTCGTATTTCTATATTGGCTCACTTCACCAAAAAATAAAAATGTGTATTTTGTATTGTTAAAGTAGTTTATTCTATAAAAGAAGAATATTTATTTTACTGAATTATAAAGTCTCTAATCTTTATTTTGGAATCTCAGCAAATATAATTTCATATTAGAAAGTCTTATTTCATTATTGGCTCACAAATTTACCAAAAAATTAAAAAAAAATTGTATTTTATAGTTCTGCCTTTAAATACTGAAGAATATATTAATAAAACTATTTTTGAAGAAATGTAAGTAACAAAACCCTTATGGTGCATTATATTCATCAAACAAAACTTTTGGGTGCATGCTATTTAGCAAGTTCATGTGAGAGCCACAAAAAGTTCACCGCAACTGAAATTGGGATATTGTTATCTAACCTTAGATGAAATCAAGTTGATTGCAAACTTAGATATTGATGCTCAATGTACCTGTTGATCCCGCAAAGGTTCTTCTGGTGTTCATCCTCCTACACAGCCAGTCTTTCACGGAAGTTGTGAATTGTTACGTGAATAAATAGTTGATTTTTTTTTCATAGATTTTCCTGTGATTTCTTTATCCTTATAATAGAGATGAGATGGATTGGTGCTGAGAAACTATCTTGATTTTGAATGAGTTTAAGAATAAATTTTCGTATAGGAATTGATTTAAATATAAGCTTTCTTATTTCAGCTGGTTGAATATTTAACAAATAGTAATCCAAGATTATTAATGAGAAGTTGGTTATTGACTCTTTAATATTATAATTATTATTATTATTGTTATTACTATTAGTATTATTACTATTGTTGTTGTTGTTGTTGTTGTTTTCCTTGGTGGCAGAAAATCCAAATTACAAGATGAACCTCAGGTTGAAGGCTAGTAAAATATCAGGAATTAGAATTTATTATGCTCTAGTCTTTATTCTTAAACATTTTAATTGAAACTATTACATTTTCCTAGTCTTGAAAATTAAGAAAAATATAAAAGGAAAATATAATATGAAAGATTTTTCAGATGAACTGAAATAGCAAAATTGTAAGGAATAAAGTACCCGAAAACAAAATCGAAACTTGGAAGCATTGGAAATAGTAATAATTAATGTAAATCTTTAAAAAAGAAAGAAAAATATTGCTTACGAGTCAGGTGTCATATTGCTCTCTTTTGACCATGGTTCATAATATCATTCAGTTTGTATTTCGTCTCCCCTCCGAGAATATATTGTTGCAGGATCCTTGATCATAAGAAGGTGAGTAATAGAAATGCTTAGAATTATTATAAGCTGTTCATGTAGACTGATCATCACCACCAGGACAAAAGTTAAAAAGATATTGGTTAACTGAAAATTCTACTCTACGGCTGGACGTCTTATCTTGATATAATTTCACTTCATTTTTTTATGGAACACGTTTTAAGCTACGATGAAATGGTAAGTGGATTTGAAAATATTACTACGATCAAGACTATAGCTCAGCCTTTTCTGGTTAGCTTGAATTCTGCACTACTTCATGGATTGATTGATTGATTGATTTGAAGTTCTCTGGCATCCTGACATCGCTGGTCATTGACGCCAGTATCGTTTATTATAGATAAAGATTAAAAGAATGTTCAATTAAAACCAGAAAAGTAAATGTAGAAGTTAAATAGCATTAAGAAGACCTGCTTCTGATATAAATTTAAAAATGCCACTAGCATTGTACATAGAGGGTTACCTTAATGTACTTTTAACATTATAACCAGTTACTACCAAATACCAGGTAATTTAGTTGGCATAGATATACCCATTAACACCACAGGTGCTACCATTAATGGGCTTAACCTTCTAGATAAGAGTTATGCTGTCAGTAGTGTCCCCAAACAGATGCTTAAGATGGCTATTCTCGTCTATAGGCCAATGAAGACCAAATGCTCGCGTCTTCAAGATATCTTTCTCGGGTAGTGCCTCTTGTAGACCTCATACTGTGCGGTGTAGGCTGCACCTACTTATATTCTACGATTAGCTTTGTTCATTATTCTTGCATCCATCTTGCTCTCCAACCTCTACTAACTTTTACCTCATAGATAAACTAGGGTTTTCCCTAGATGCTTTGAAATAATGAATGACTCATGGCCCCGAGTCAGGCTATGTATCTCAAATCCATATATCCAATCCAATCCAAGGTCTCATTCTGCTTACAGTACTCCTATAGGATCCAATAGAGAATTTATCCCCACGTTGGACAGCAGCCAATCTATCATTAATGAAATACAGATGACTTGATTGAAGCTAATGATCTTGAAGGTGTGTCAGTGAATAAATCATATTTTTTTCTATGTTTATCTTGCTTCATATCCATCAGCTCTTGTAAACATAACGATTAATGTCATGGTAACGATATTTCGATTAAGGGAAGTTGTCATATTATCTTTTGATTGGAAACATTAAAACAGATTTTTTTTTTGTGGGGGGGGGGGATGATGTCATTTGTTCATCTTATAAGTATTATTAAAGAGTCTTAAGACTCCAATACAAAGCAAAACTTCTATTATAACAAATCCAATGATTTTTCATATTGAATATTTTTTACA
Source organism: Palaemon carinicauda (assembly GCF_036898095.1). Classification (NCBI taxonomy): domain Eukaryota; kingdom Metazoa; phylum Arthropoda; class Malacostraca; order Decapoda; family Palaemonidae; genus Palaemon; species Palaemon carinicauda. The sequence continues at coordinate 10,132,586 of NC_090764.1, forward strand.
AGAGAATATAGACGAAATTTTCACTTGTTTACTAACATTTTACCTAAGGTAACCGTCTACTTGTTTAAAAAATATTGGTTTAGTTTAAAAACTTACTGGAGAGTCTTATGGAAGTGATGTAAGATGAAGATCTATATATTTTCTATTTAATATTCGCTTGCCAAGCTACAACCCTAGTTGGAAAAGCAGGATGCAATAAGCCCAAGGGCCCCAAAAAGGAAAATATCTCGGTGAGGAAAAGAAGTAAGGAAATAAACTACAATAGAAGTTTAAGAACAAGAACAATATTAGAATAAATATTTCATAAATAAACTCCGAAATAACAAGAGGAAGAGAAATAAGATAGAATAGTGTCCCCGAGTGTTGTGAAAGAATTTTATTAATTTATGAAATGCCTTTTGTTAAGTTTCATGTTCCAATATGATTTATATTCCTTAGAAGTGGCATTTTAGAATGAACTCTGCATAATATTATATAAAGGGCTGAACAACATTAAGAACTCGACTACATTTTCCTTAAACATTATCTAAAAAGGAAATTGGGTCTCTCTCTCTCTCTCTCTCTCTCTCTCTCTCTCTCTCTCTCTCTCTCTCTCTCTCTCTCTCCTGACATTTGTCGTCATTTTTCTGTTTTGTGAACCTAAAATTCAGTCTCCCTACTGTGTTACTGGTCTCCCTTTCATAGCCAATTACTTACACAGAAACCTTTTAAAGGTAATTTCAGAAAAGCCACTTTAACTTTATTCCCTGTATTTTATCAGTACAATGGTTTCATTTCAATATTTGCGGGCTGCAAGAGCAAGTGTCTTGCATTTTTTTTGCAAGGCTATCTAAAACTCTCTCTCTCTCTCTCTCTCTCTCTCTCTCTCTCTCTCTCTCTCTCTCTCCCTCTCTCTCTCTCTCCTCTCTCTCTCTCTCTCTCTCTCTCTCTCTCTCTCTCTCTCTCTCTAAATAAATAAATATTGACAACTATAAGATTTATAGTGTCGACCTTTCGTATGCAAAATGGATTTTCGAATACTTGCTGCCTTGCTGATTATACGTTTAATAATTGTGATTATTTAACGTGTAGTACAGGTTACACACCTATTTTGATTCTCTATTACAAAGCCAACTTGATGGAAATTCTAATACTTTTAAAACAAGTTTTTCTAGTCTTGTTTCTGAAAAAAAAATCAGAAAATAATGATTATGAAACTTCCCAATAGATGGTGCCACTGATTTTACAAGGACCTTGAACTATCTAGAAGACTAAGAGCCTCCAGTGTATAACTTCCTTATTCATGGATCCTTAAGTATAGTCATGAAGTTGACTTCCTTTATATTTCTGAAGCACTCGTATTGCTTGGCCAAGGAGAAAGATTGTTCGGAGATGGGTAAGTGTATATTAATTTTATATGGTATATTTAGTTTGTTAGATTTAGTGGTTGAACATTAAGGAGGTGACTATTTCGATTTTATATTTGTTACTTTAGGAAACCTTTTGTTTTCAGACAGGGAACGTCCACGGAGAATATTCTTTATGCCCTTCATTTTTTAGTGCATATAGCTGCTCTTATAAAGTTAGATGCTATCACCAATCTAGCAATAGACTTTTAATGATGTTTGAATAATGAACCGAAAGCACAATAGTAATTTTTTAAGGTAAACAGTCAAGATTATAGGAGCTAAAGTAAAATTATCCATGTCTTCGGTGTTTCAGCCCCAAATAGTCTTTCGAATGCCTTTTTATTATCGTAGAAAATAGTTTTAACTATACAGGTTAGTTAAACTTGTGGGTAGTCTAAACTTGGATTCGATAGTCATAGAAACTGTTTTATACAATTGAATTCTGTAAATGAAGATGGAGTATCTAAAGACCTATACTGGAGATTATTTGTCTCGAACCAACATTTGCATGTCATGTCTTAAAGTTGATACTTAAATGGTTTTTAAAAGTGAAATGGGAATAGAGGAATCTGGTTCACTCCAGTTCGTAACGGCATCAGTAATGAAAGTAACTGTCATTTCGGAATTTCGGAGATGGAATAATTTTACCTTTATACGAACTTTTATTTAAAATGTTTGGCAATTATTTCTTAAACTTCAGAATTATGGTAAATTGTTTCTGCTTGTGGCATCCTACTAATTTAATAAATTTAACCATGGAAATTATGGTAGCTTGGTACTTCAAAAAAGTTCTGGTTTTAAGATATATTGTACCATGTTCGGTGTGGAGAATAAATTTGTCTACTAGATGGGGTAAATTTAACCGGTCATTGCCAAAATATCAAATAGATTTGGATTATCTGTATAGTTGTGGTGCAAATTCATAAGATTGCCAGTAAACTTAGGACATTATGTGGTGTACTCTATGAAAATTATAAAAGTATTCAATTTAGTTATTCATTGTACAAGCAATTCACAAAAAAATTGATCCTCAGTGAAAAAACTCAACTTAGACAATTGCAAATACAAATGTGTAAATTGGAATCGCTAGGTAGTTATTATAGGAAAATAAAATAATCTGACAAGTCATAAGTGCGTAAGGATTGCCAATTAAAGGCTAGACTTGCTTTGCAGATAGCATAGTGAATCATTAACTTCGAAATTGTTTTTCATTTGGATTATACCACAGATCACAGCTTCTCCCAAGGTTGCTCTAAGGAATTTTGATTAGAAATGTTGTATAGATTGTATAGGTTATCCACAAAGTGGATCTTCACCTTTCAGGTGAAACATATTACAATGTGTACTTTTAATCTTATGCAATTGGCATTTTTTGTCTGGATTTGCAATTTCCATTTTCTCGTGGCAAACCTTCTGTTTTTAAAATACCGGAGTAATTCTTGAGCGGAATGCAAGTATTAGGAAAATGAAAAGAGCCTTATCAGTTAAATTGAATAAAAAGTGAAATCTTAATTGTAAATTTGTCACGCGATGTCCCACCTGATTCTGGTTTAGAGTTGAGGCTCAGCATTTGGAACGAAGTGTACCAACCATGTCATACGATCGTACTTAGTAACGACATTTTTTTATGTATATATTATCCTTTGTATCTTCGCTCTCCCCTCGCTCTGATAGGGAACTGAATAAACATGTCTGTTTCTTGCCGTTAACTGTTAACAGAAACGGTTGTCGGTTGAACATGAAATTGCCTGTTATTTGTCCTTGCCCGGACTTGATGTATACATGAACTGTTGTTCTGCAATAAAATTACTGTTGCTTTCATCCTGCCTTCTTAGTCACAGCCTCTCTCGGCCCGTCACAGTATTGTTACTTGGCATTTGGTCTATTTCTATTCTTCCTTTTCTATTTTTTCTCGAATGATCCGTAGTTTTTAAATTTAAGCCTAAAAGGTCTTTAGTATCCGTATTGGTAACTAGAACATTGTGACAACAGTATTATCATTGCCTTTTCTTAGGATTGACAACCTATTGAAGTTACTAATCAAAGAACTGTTATAAATACGCTTGTCTTTTACTAAACTCTAATATTGCTTATTCATATTCATGCAGCATGTACTGCACGTGTTTCACACACGTACTGTAACGGTATTTTTTTATTTTTTTGTATATATCGCTCCCCTTGCACTGATAACTTGTATAATCCTGTCTGTTCACGAATGATTTGATTTTTTGTGACGTCATTGCGCTGAACAGCTTTTATAAACCCATGATCCGTTGAAAGTTGCATTCACCTCCCCTCGGTTAACCCCTATCGGCAATCCTTAAATTCACTAAAAAAAAAAAAAAAAAAAAAAAAAACAACGCAAGTGGCATTAGCTAACATCGTATTTCGCCAAGATTCCATCCCTTTTCTCACTAGATGGAATTTCTTTCTTTCCTCTTGGTATCCTGCCTCAGTTTTACTTAATTGTCCAATGTAGTTTCCCCACTTGCACAACAACACTGAATGGTTCCCCCGGTACCAGCACTATGCCATATGGGATATGGCCCAGAATGATAATCCATTCATTCCATTCATTATGTTTTCACTTATAGAAATTTGGCTGAATACTTAAACGAACAATTATGTAAAACTTTCATACATGAAAATTATTTAACATATAGTACATTTTAAAAGAATTGAAAATAGGAAAAAATTGTATATTTCGGAAATCTACGAATGACATTTTTTGGATTTTGTCCCTTACTAGGCCTATAGTTTAAATACCCAATTCAGAAATCTTAGATAAGTACCTCAATTTTCGCTATACGTCAATCAGCCTGAAATAAAATTTTGCCCATTAAAATATGGCAACGTCATTGAGAAGCTGATTTTATTGTATATTCATGGAACTCATTTGAAATTCCTAAGTCTTCGAAAGGGGCTTGTACCGATATTGAGTAAACTAGCATCTGTCATTAAAAACAGGCGGCCATCTGCTAACCTTGGCATCCATCAGTTTTTCTTTAAATTTAATTTTAGGACTGAAATTTTTACTAGATGCTACACAATCATAAACAAGGACAATAATTAAAATTTTCTTGAACTATACCTATCTTTTGAAATTTTTTTGCGCAAATTACAAATTTTCTTTAACTTATCTTTAAAAAAAATTTTTGCGTGAAAATAATTTTCTTAATCTTACTATTTTTTTTTTGCAGGTAGTTACGTATCACCTTATTGCACAGATTAACCTGATTGCTGTTGGGACCTCAAGAAATGGATTGACGACGTGCTTATGAAAATCTTTAAAGGGTAAGTGTTAACTTCTGGAGTAAAGTATATTCCAGCAACTTTTCTGTAAGCCGATTCTGTAGGTTATAAGGTATACAATATATATGAAGATAGTTTAGTGAAATTGTCAATAATAAGAAAACTCTTGAACTTTTGTATGTTCAGGTTTTGAACTTGATAGTTGTTCATTTTTTTCATATCTTTTTCATACTCAAAAGTAAAAGTATCAGAATTGATCTTTAACATGTTGAACACTTTTTTTTTTTTTTTTTTTTTTATCCATTTTCAGATTGCCAGTTAACTTTTGTCGACATGAATACTGCTTGCACGAGGGCTTGGATAATGGTTTGAGACACCAAGAAATATGAAGACCAGAAGTAAGCAATTGTAATGCAAGAAAATTTATTATACTAATATAGTTAAATATTATATTAACAAGATAGCGGGTGATTTTCTTATCCTTTCTGGTGTTGGGTTTATTTTTCAATGTTTTAGTGACCTGGAAATCAAAGATCTTTTTTTCCCCGAGTATGGAATTATCAGGAATGGGGTCAACTTGCCTATTACAATATTTGATAATTGTAATTTCATGTAAACAGTTAATTATCTGTATTGCTTGCATAGTATATTACGCAAAAGTAGAATTTCGGATCATTCGTTGTTCATGGTTTGTTGGCCTTGAATTTATGTAATGCCCAGCAAGTTGAAACTGTTGTCGCAAGAGTTAAGTGGCCAGACTAATTAGCTAGTCTGAGAATATGGACCAATGGTCCCGGTGAAATTAGCAAGTGGCACTTAGATATGAAAGGTGAAAAGCTTTAGGTGAAGCTTGGTAAAAGGTGAAGAAGCAGGTAATAAGGGAGTCTCTCTTAGCTCTTTAAAACTTTTTTTTTTTTATACTTAATGTGGCAAGTGAAAACACATCTTTTGTGGAAGTTATGTGCCAGCTACCTACTGTATAAATGTTCTTGATTAGATGTAGTTAGTGATAGTCTGTTAGGTTCAATTCTAGGATTTACGCTTGACAAGGCATCCGATCTCAATGTAATTTAAAGTTTGTCCCTATCCACTCTTAAATCCTTTCCATGTATGCATAGTTTAACATCTGCACATAAGAGTAATAAGTTGGTTAAATTTGAGCTGTAATATTTGGTATTTGATACTAAACAGTAATGTTTGATATTTGTGTAGGCAGTAATAAGACTTCACTGTTGTATTTTCCTGGGGATGGATTTCATTTGGTCACAATTATCATAGGTTCATTTTAAGGTTTCGGTAGTTAACATTCTCGCATTTTGTATCCTAAATGATTGGTTATAAGTAAGTTATGGTCCTTGTTAAATTAAGTAAACTTTTACATTACAATGATGACTTGGTACAGATTACTGATGTTTGTACAAGACTATCCAACATCTGCCTAGAAATTTTCCCAGTTCCTCTAATTCTTATCATTGGTTATCTTGAATCATACTACTAGATGGCAGCAGGTGTTTATGAAGAATGTCCTTTAAACATTCTAGTCTGCCAAATTTTACCAGAAGGCGTTGTGGTACAATCCTTAATATTTAATCATTAATTAGACGCTTTCTTTGGTATTATAATTTCAATGGGTAAAAATTATATAAAATTATCTACATATTCAAGCGAAATCTGTTATAATTATTGAAAATCAAAACTACAGGTAGCTAAGTTACTAGCTAACAGTGCAAGCAAACGAATTACTAGGTATGCAAACCGAAATAATTTAAAAAAAAAATTATCAAACATCCGAGAAGCAAGAGTTATAAGAAAAGATAAAATTAAATCGTTAATGCAGTATTTTGTCATATTGAAATTTATATTAAATGTTTTAAACGTACGTAGTTTTTATGAAAGCTGCCAGGTACCATATAAATCTTACCTTGTCATTTAAATATCTATTGACTAACCTTAATGACTGTTTATAGTTTTGTGCTGTATAATCTTGTATACTGAGAAAACAAGAATTCTTCTTCCTCGAAGCTTTAGAAACTTGTGGCTATGACTCTTCACGTGTTTTATATTAAATAGAATACATATTTTTAGGATTAATTAAAATAAATTACTCAGAGGTCAATATATTGTCGTATTTTAAAGATTTCAAACTAAGCTTATTTTTAGGCCTGTTAACCGGAATTCACATGGGTCCTTTTTCATCCTTGCTGAGTATGAGGCTAGATAAGATTTTGCGCGTCAGGAAATGTAAACTAGGTTTGAATAGAACGTATGGAAGAGGATAGAAAGCTTGGGCATTAGAAAATGGGGAATGGAATTAAATATAAAAAACTCTTAATTCGATGGCTCCGTAAAATACTTTATATAAGTGAATCCTGGTATCATTAGAGAGGAATGTACCCAAACAAGTAGCTAAAGTGTAGAATTGAAAATTATATTTTGATGTTTCCTTCGTTACATGGCATTTTCCTGTCTGTTGAAATATTACATACCATTGCCTTAAGAAGAATCGTAAGTCGGTAAGGTAAAGAAAACTAAAACTAAACCAACTTCGTAGTTTAATCAGATTGCACTTAGAGTATAGTCTTCAAATGAGAAAACAAGCAAGCTTCTTTAGCTAGTGCGTTTGAACGATTTGACTAGCGAATGGCACTTTGAAAACAGGACAAACTGCAAACACCATCAAACAAATGTCAATATTAAATTAAATTATATTTAAGTTTCCTTTAATTGTATTCCTAAAATGAATTCTAGACAATGAGAGTCTTCAAAGATAGACCGAAATTATGAAATACATTCGTTTCTCTTAAATTATCGCTTTTCTTGTTTTTAATATTTGGTTTGGAGACATGCTCTTGCAATGTACCCAGAATAGATATGCCTTGGACACAATTATATGAATTATAATTCATGGTCATATGATATATTGTGTAACAAAAATAGCTTTATTTCAAAATTATTTTTTATCTATAATGTATTAGAGAAATTTAGTAAAATATATAGGTTACTCCAGTTGTATTCATTCATAGAAAGGATAACTACAACTTAACACTTGGTTTTATAGTGACGGTATTTCTTTTGTACCACCTAGTTAAATTGAAAAATGTATAACTAGGTCCAATAGAGTGATAGCAGCCGGATTCTTACTGCAGATACGTTAAATGCATGCAACTTGAGATTTACAGCAAATGAGTTGTGTACTCCATATTGGTAATATCCAAGATCTAATCTTGAAGTGACTGTATCCATACTCCAACTTTATCAATGTTTATATATAGTATGTGTTTAATTAAAATAGGATGTAATTTTGGATTGGGCGTTTAATTCCTGGTCCGGACAAGTACTTTAGTCTAATTGTTCTCAGGAGTGATCACATTCGTATACAAAATTCATGGCATCCGATTGGCCCTTGTCCATAAAACTACAATCGCACCGATGTTAAAATCTGTTAAAGTACTGTACTGGATTTAGATTACTTAGAATATCATCAAGGGATAACTTGTACTTGTTCGCTGGTGTTTAACATAATGAGTTTTACTATTGCAGACACCATCCTTGAAAGATGATCACCAGTTATGACTGACAATAGGTACATAATTAGCTGTATGGTGAACAGGGGCAGAGGGAGTACGAAACGTTTGATTAGTGGTGAAAATTTATATTAAATATTTAGATTTCTTAGTTTTATGGAAGTCGCAACTGGGCAATCATACAGAATAGTACAGTAAATGTTTATCGTAATTCGCCGATTGTTAGCTTTTTATTGGCTATAGTTCTCTTCTAATGAAGTGAATTTTTCGTGATTTCCTGTACTGTGGTTTAAAAAGATGCGGGTGATATGTCTGGCACCCGATTTTCGTGGTTCCTCAATTGCCAGTTTTCCTATCTGAAAGTTCCAATTAAGTTTGGGGAACTCCTGCTAGTCAGTTTTCTTGGTATTTGTTTCATAAAGGTTAAACAATGCTTTTTTTTCAGTGTTGGTGTACTAAGGGCACCAATATGTGGGTTTTTCATAGGTTGAGTGGTTTGTAGCCGGATTCTCGTGTAGGTGGTCAAGTCTCTATAGGTTACTATACTGTAGATACGTTAAATGTATGAAACTCAAGATTTACAGCAAACGAGTTACAGTTGTGTGTAATCTCTGGAGCTAACATCCAAGAAAAAAATTTCAAGTGAAAGTATCCTTACTCCAACTTTATCAATGTTTATACTGTACATCGTATTTGTTTAATTAATATAGGTTCTAATTTTGGATTGGACGTTTAATTGCTGATCCGGACAAGTATTTGGGCCTGATTGTACTAACTGGAGGGTAATCATTCATATATGAAATTTCATCTTAAAGCGGTTTTTCTACGAAATAATTAGTGAAATAAAATATTGCCAAAAACTAGTTACTCTCGGTAGTTCAAATACTGGGTGGGAATCAAGAATTCCAGTGGCCTGAGAATACACCCAGTAGCTTGAAATAAAACTCCCTTATCCACTTTAAAGATTGTTTTTGCATACATTTAAGCTATTAAATCATGTTTAACTAAACGAACACGAATAGGTTTTAATGAAATCTTAAAGAAATTTATGCTCGTTGTTAATAAATAAATTGCCGTTAAATTAAGTTCTGATATATAAGGCGTGACTAAGAACATCAAAATTCTACATAGAATTTTGAGTAATAGTTTAGTTTTTGTGAGAGGTTTTTAAGCCGAGAAATTATCATATGGCCTATTTGATAATTTAGAGAACGAGTAAATATGCATATTGGTATAGAAAATATGCTCGGTTCTCAACTTAAGGTTGTAAAATAGTAAGGCACATGATTATGCACAGTACCCAAGCCTCTCCACCCACGCTATGACCCGGGAGCATCTGGCAATTTCTGCTGTTGAATCATTACGTAAACCTATAAGTTCTACGGAACTCCTATTCCGTGAATAGGTCTTGGTTATGTGATAGCCAAGGTGTTATAAATCAAAAAGTTCAATATAGCAATTAATGGGTATTAAAATCCACAATCATATGCATTGTATATTTAAAAATAACAAGAGCTTTCGCACTTTTTAAATATACAACGCATATAATTGTGGATTTTAATGCCCAAGATCAACGGACACGGCATGGTGTTTTATTCAAGTTATAGCAATTAATAACATGGATAACAGACATAATAGGAAATTCTTTCTTTCCACATGCAACTTTCAAATCCTCAATGATTCCAGATACCAAATTTAGACCCTATATACGAACACTCCTCCGGTTTTTGAGAGACTGAAGGTTAGTTTTTAGATAACTAAAACTAAAGCCAAAAATTGAAGCTTTAATTGTAAATACAAGGACAACATTGACCTTATGGCGATGTAAACAAAGTTGGCATGACCTATCATACATAAAGTATGACTGGAAGAAAACAAATGATTTACCCAATAGAATAATAGCCTTGCTTCCTGTGTTGATATATTTAACTATTGGCAAGAGGGGCTGCGTTCTGGCATTTAGATATAGGGGGAATAAACTTTATTGATGGTATTTGAAGTGTCACCAAAAGCCATCTACAGTGCATCAGTGGCAATCTATGGTGCTGGAGCATGGAACTCAAAACCAATCAATCAATAGTTAAAAGGGATGTTGGTTAAGCTCTCTCTCTCTCTCTCTCTCTCTCTCTCTCTCTCTCTCTCTCTCTCTCTCTCTCTCTCTCAGCTGTTTTCACAAGGTCGTGCTGTACTGTGTACATATATGTCTGTCAAATTCCTAATGAAAATATAGCAGGTCAATTTGTGAACACTGCATTGAAATTCATTTAGTTTTCCTCCAGCGCTAGAAATTAACAAACCTTTACTTTGTCTACAGACGTGTGTACGTCCAGTAAGTATCAAGAGGATGTCATGTCACGAACAATTAATAATCTCGTTTTGTGGACAGCACAGAGGAAATGATTGGTACGCTATTTTTAGAGCAAGAGGGAAGAGGAGAAATTCCAGGTAAATTTTCTTTTGAACATTTTGAATATTCTAATCATTGTTCTGATTTATTGTCCCATATATTTTAAATGACATTTGCCCTATATACAGTATTTATGATACCCTGAGCATTTTGCATGAGTTCGAACAGTATTTTGAGAAAAACTGATTTATTGTTCTATACATTGCAACTGACAGTTTTCTCGATATATTTATAATACCCTGAGCATTTTGCATGAGTTCGAATAGCATTTTGAGAAAAAACGATTTATTGTCCCATAAATTGCAAATGACAGTTTGCTCGAGATATTTATATCATCCTGGACATTTTGCATGAGGTCGAACATTATTTTGAGAAAAATAATTAATTCCCTTTATGGTAAACTTTCAGATCAAGAGCTTGTTTTCGAAAGTGGTTTGAAGCTCGTGGACTTATTTCAGTCCAGTGTTTGATTTTGCCAGAACTTAATGCAAATTTTTCAAGTCTTAATGTTATCCGTGACACAGGATGAAGGAAACAAGCAAATGGAGTAAGAAGCAGCACCACTGGTAAACTGGTATGAAGTATCTCGTCCCTTTCTTAACATTGACAATTTAAGTATTAATCTTGCATGTCGAGGCTCAATAGTAAAATATATAATTGAATTATGTTCACTTGGAAATAAAGGGGATTGAAACCTCAGGTAATAATTAATATATTCAGTCTTCAGAACATTAATTGGTCTATTATTGTCAACTTTTGAGAAAGATTGCGAATAGAAATTACATGGCATTGATGTAATTTCAGGTCAATTGACAGTGCAACATTTTCAGACCATGAATGTTGACTAAACTACAAACAAGCTCGTTCGCACTTTATTTTCAATGTTATTATATAATACTTGCCACCTTGGCAAGTATTTGGGTTATAAGAAATATAGCTTACATAGGCCTCTCCAGCTAGTATGCTTTTCTAACCTTGGAAATTAATTACCGACTTACCCTATAATTGCTGCTCGGTTAGTGTTCCTGTTTATCCATTACTTCAAGTTGCCATTCATAGATCAATTATTAAACTAACGCAGGATAGGTTCCGGAGGTAACTCTTAGATGAAGTAAGAAATTGAAGCTGTCCCATAGGAAATGATACTAACAGTATCACAACCTAATTTCTTAGCCTTATTCCTTTAGGGGTTTAGTGTGATCGATGCTTTTCAACTTAGTTTTGCCATTTAACTATTAAACTTGATTTTGTTTTGTGGTAATAAAACTTTGTTTCATAACTATATGAAACTCGTGTTTGTTTATTAGCTGTGAAAGTTTGTTTTGTTTTGGTAGCTACGGAAGTGTTTCAATAGTTTTATACCTAATAAAAACAAGCTTAGTTTTAAACTAATACTTTCAGTATTTCACCTCCTTTGGTGGAATTGAAGTTTTGGAGATATTCTAGAATCTAATCAATTTGTTACTTAACTAGATTTGTTCATTTATGTCTTTTAATAGGGATGATTTCTTGGTTGTATTTAGGATGTGTGTATTGCATTAAGGATAATACTCTGATTATATTATGGATGAGTTGTAAGTTGTATTAAATATGTTTTGTGGATTGCATTAGGGAAGTTTTATAAAGTAGGTTCTGTTAAGGATGACTTGTGGGTTGTAGTTGTGGGTTGTATAAAGGATGACTTGTGGGGTTGTGTATAAAGGATGACTTGTGGGGTTGTGTATAAAGGATGACTTGTGGGTTGTATAAAGGATGATTTGTTGGTTGTATAAATAATGATTTGGTTGTATAAAAGATGACTTTTTGGTTGTATAACGGATGATTATTGGGTTGTATAAAGGACGACTTGTAGGGTTGTGTATAAAGGATGATTTGTGGGTTGTGTATAAAGGATGACTTATGGTGTTGTGTATAAAGTATTATTTGTGGGTTATATAAAGGATGATTTGTTGGTTCTAAAAAGGATGATTTGGTGTTGTATAAAGAATGATTTATGGGTTGTAGAAAAGATGATTTGTGAGTTGTATAAAGGATGATTTGTGGGTTTCATATAGGATGATTTGGGGTTGTATAAAGAATGATTTGTGGGTTGTAGAAAGGATGATTTTTGGGTTGTAGAAAGGATGATTTTTGGGTTGTATAAAGTATGATTTGTGGGTTGTATAAAGGATGATTTGTGGGTTGTTTAAAGGATGATTTGTGGGTTGTTTAAAGGATGACTTGTGGGTTGCGTATAAAGGATGATTTGTGGGTTGTATAAAGGATGATTTGTGGGTTGTTTAAAGGATGATTTGTGGGTTGTTTAAAGGATGACTTGTGGGTTGCGTATAAAGGATGACTTGTGGGTTGTATAAAGGATGATTTGTGGGTTGTTTAAAGGATGATTTGTGGGTTGTTTAAAGGATGATTTGTGGGTTGTTTAAAGGATGACTTGTGGGTTGCGTATAAAGGATGACTTGTGGGTTGTATAAAGGATGATTTGTGGGTTGTTTAAAGGATGATTTGTGGGTTGTTTAAAGGATGACTTGTGGGTTGCGTATAAAGGATGATTTGTGGGTTGTATAAAGCATAACTTGAGGGTTGTATAAAGGATTATTTGTTGGTTGTATAAAGTTTGATTTTTGGGTTGTATAAAGGAGGGTTTTTTGGTCGTATAAGGGATGACTTGTGGGTTGTATAAAGGATGATTTGTGGGTTGTTTAAAGGATGACTTGCGGGGTTGCGTATAAAGGATGAATTGTGGGTTGTGTATAAAGGATGATTTGTGGGTTGTTTAAAGGATGACTTGTGGGGTTGTGTATAAAGGATGATTTGTGGGTTTTATAAAGGATGACTTGTGGGTTGCGTATAAAGGATGATTTGTGGGTTGTATAAAGCATAACTTGTGGGTTGTATAAAGGAGGATTTGTTGGTTGTATAAAGTTTGATTTTTGGGTTGTATAAAGGAGGGTTTTTTGGTCGTATAAAGGATGACTTGTGGGTTGTATAGAGGATGATTTGTGGGTTGTTTAAAGGATGACTTGTGGGGTTGCGTATAAAGGATGAATTGTGGGTTGTGTATAAAGGACTATTTGTGGGTTGTTTAAAGGATGACTTGTTGGGTTGTGTATAAAGAATGACTTGTGGGGTTGTGTATAAAGGATGATTTGTGGGTTTTATAAAGGATGACTTGTGGGTTTTATAAAGGATGACTTGTGGGTTGCGTATAAAGGATGATTTGTGGGTTGTATAAAGCATAACTTGTGGGTTGTATAAAGGAGGATTTGTTGGTTGTATAAAGGAGGATTTGTTGGTTGTATAAAGTTTGATTTTTGGGTTGTATAAAGGAGGGTTTTTTGGTCGTATAAAGGATGACTTGTGGGTTGTTTAAAGGATGACTTGTGGGTTGTATTAAGGATGATTTGTAAGTTGAATGAATGTGTATTGTTATAAAGATGAATTTTGGATGTAATAAGGATAATATTTAGATAGTATTAGGATGATTTGTTCGTTGTATCATGTATCATTTGTATTATATTAAAGATAATTAGTGAATTGTATTAATGAAGATTTTGTGGTTTATATCCGGGATGATTTGTGGCTTAATAAGGAGGATTTGTGGGTTGTATGAAGGCTGCTTTGTGGCTAGTGTCTACGATGATTTGCAGGGGTCTTTGTTACGGCCCTTCCCTTTGATGAAGGAGTTATCTAATTGGAAGACAGCCTGTGAATAGTGGTTTTCACACGCCCCTGATGTATACACGACACTCACGAGGTGCTCGCGCGAGGGTAGTAACCTCTGCATTCCATGCTTTTATTTTTCTCTGGTATATTTGGAAGATTTATATCAGTAAAGGTAGAAAGAATGACTTTTCACCGGGCGTCACAGGTCTCTCCCCAGAAATAGATTTTTCCTTCGTCAAAATCCCTTTTTTAATGGATAGGATAGTTTTATCAAAGATGATTTGCATGTTGTATTATGGAGGAATTTTGGATTTTAAGGATAAAATATTGATTATATTAAGGAAGATTTGTAGCTAGTTATGAGGAGGATTTGATGGAGTATTAAGGATGCCTTAGGGGTTTTATTAAGGAGGATTTGTTCACTGTATTAAGGAGGCTTTGTTCATTGTATTAAGGATGAGTTGTGGATTTTATTAAGGATGATTTAGGTTTTGTATTGAGGACAATTTAAGTGTATTAAGGATTAATTTGGGAATTATATTAAGGATGATTTTTGGATAGTGTTAAGGATGCTTTTTGGATTATATTAGGTATTTTGTCGGTTTTATTAACTGTTTTTTGGGTTTTATTGAAGATGATTTGTTGATTGTACCAATTATTTGTATATTTTCATTATAGACAATTTGTGGATTGCATTAAGAATAATTTTTGCTATGATCTTATAAACTTGTTTTTCATCTAAAATTCAACATTCATTTTGCAATCACTTTTTTTCCAGAACGCATCTACATCATAACTTAAAACTCATATTTACTTTCCTCCATACTTAACTATTCCTATAATTATCAATTTCCCTTCTTCCTAAGCTGAAATATATCCTTGTCCAGTTGTATGTATCATTAAACTTGACATGTCCTACTAATATAATGTTTTCTAAACTGAAATATGTCCCAGTTCAGTTCTAGGTATTGTTGCACTTCATATTTTTACTGAATGAACTTATTAAATTGAAATATGTCCCTGTCCAGTTCTAGGCATTGTTACACTTGACCTTTTCACTTAAACTTCTTGAACTGAAATATGTCCCTATCCAGTTCTAGGTATTGCCATCCTCTACATTTTCATTGATTAAACTTCTTCTTAAACTGAAATATTTCCTTATCCAGTTCTAGGTATTGCTAAACTATACATTTTCATTTATTAAACTTCTTAAACTGAAATATGTCCCTATCCAGTTCTAGGTATTGCTATACTCTACATTTTCAATGATTGAACTACTTTTTAAACTGAAATATTTCCCTATCCAGTTCTAGGTATTGCTATACTCTACATTTTCATTGATTAAACTTCTTCTTAAACTGTAATATGTCCCTATCCAGTTCTAGGTATGGCTATACTCTACATTTTCATTGATTAAACTACTTCTTGATCTGAAATATTTCCCTATCCAGTTCTAGGTATTGCTATCCACTACATTTTTATTGATTGAACTACTTCTTAAACTGAAATATTTCCCTATCCAGTTCTAGGTATTGCTATCCACTACATTTTCATTGATTGAACTACTTCTTGAACTGAAATATTTCCCCATCCAGTTCTAGGTATAGCTAGCCTCTACATTTTCATTGATTAAACTTCTTCTTAAACTGAAATATGTCCCTATCCAGTTCTAGGTATTGCTATACTCTATATTTTCATTTATTAAACTACTACTTAAACTGAAATATTTTCCTATCCAGTTCTAGGTATTGCTATACTCTACATTTTCATTGATTAAACTACTTCATAAGCTGAAATATTTCCCTATCCAGTTCTAGGTATTGCTATACTTTACATTTTCATTGATTAAACTACTTCTTAAACTGAAATATTTCCCTATCCAGTTCTAGGTATTGCTAGCCTCTACATTTTCATTGATTAAACTTCTTCTTAAACTGAAATATTTCCCTATCCAGTTCTAGGTATTGCTATACTCTACATTTTCATTGATTGAACTACTTTTTAAACTGAAATATTTCCCTATCCAGTTCTAGGTATTGCTATACTCTACATTTTCATTGATTAAACTTCTTCTTAAACTGTAATATGTCCCTATCAAGTTCTAGGTATGGCTATACTCTACATTTTCATTGATTAAACTACTTCTTGATCTGAAATATTTCCCTATCCAGTTCTAGGTATTGCTATACTCTACATTTTCATTGATTGAACTACTACTTAAACTGAAATATTTCCCTATCCAGTTCTAGGTATTGATATACTCGACATTTTCATTGATTAAACTTCTTAAACTGAAATATTTCCTTATCCAGTTCTAGGTATTGATATACTCGACATTTTCATTGATTCAACTACTTCTTAAACTGAAATATGTCCCTATCCAGTTCTAGGTATTGCTATCCTCTACATTATCATTGATTAAACTTCTTCTTAAACTGAAATATTTCCTTATCCAGTTCTAGGTATTGCTATACTCGACATTTTCATTGATTAAACTTCTTCTTAAGCTGAAATATTTCCCTATCCAGTTCTAGGTATTGCTAAACTATACATTTTCATTTATTAAACTTCTTAAACTGAAATATGTCCCTATCCAGTTCTAGGTATTGCTATACTCTACATTTTCATTGATTGAACTACTTTTTAAACTGAAATATTTCCCTATCCAGTTCTAGGTATTGCTATACTCTACATTTTCATTGATTAAACTTCTTCTTAAACTGTAATATGTCCCTATCCAGTTCTAGGTATGGCTATACTCTACATTTTCATTGATTAAACTACTTCTTGATCTGAAATATTTCCCTATCCAGTTCTAGGTATTGCTATCCACTACATTTTCATTGATTGAACTACTTCTTGAACTGAAATATTTCCCTATCTAGTTCTAGGTATTGCTAGCCTCTACATTTTCATTGATTAAACTTCTTCTTAAACTGAAATATGTCCCTATCCAGTTCTAGGTATTGCTATCCACTACATTTTCATTGATTGAACTAATTCTTGAACTGAAATATTTCCCTATCCAGTTCTAGGTATTGCTAAACTCTAAATTTTCATTGATTAAACTACTTCTTAAGCTGAAATATTTCCCTATCCAGTTCTAGGTATTGCTATACTTTACATTTTCATTGATTGAACCACTTTTTAAACTGAAATATTTCCCTATCCAGTTCTAGGTATTGCTATACTCTACATTTTCATTGATTAAACTTCTTCTTGAACTGTAATATGTCCCTATCAAGTTCTAGGTATGGCTATACTCTACATTTTCATTGATTAAACTACTTCTTCATCTGAAATATTTCCCTATCCAGTTCTAGGTATTGCTATACTCTACATTTTCATTGATTGAACTATTTCTTAAACTGAAATATGTCCCTATCCAGTTCTAGGTATCAATATACTCGATATTTTCATTGATTAAACTTCTTAAACTGAAATATTTCCCTATCCAGTTCTAGGTATTGATATACTCGACATTTTCATTGATTAAACTTCTTCTTAAACTGAAATGTGTCCCTATCCAGTTCTAGGTATTGCTATACTCTACATTTTCATTGATTGAACTACTTTTTAAACTGAAATATTTCCCTATCCAGTTCTAGGTATGGCTATACTCTACATTTTCATTGATTAAACTTCTTCTTAAACTGAAATATTTCCCTATCCAGTTCTAGGTATTGCTATACTCTACATTTTCATTGATTGAACTACTTTTTAAACTGAAATATTTCCCTATCCAGTTCTAGGTATTGCTATACTCTACATTTTCATTGATTAAACTTCTTCTTAAACTGTAATATGTCCCTATCAAGTTCTAGGTATGGCTATACTCTACATTTTCATTGATTAAACTACTTCTTGATCTGAAATATTTCCCTATCCAGTTCTAGGTATTGCTATACTCTACATTTTCATTGATTGAACTACTACTTAAACTGAAATATTTCCCTATCCAGTTCTAGGTATTGATATACTCGACATTTTCATTGATTAAACTTCTTAAACTGAAATATTTCCTTATCCAGTTCTAGGTATTGATATACTCGACATTTTCATTGATTCAACTACTTCTTAAACTGAAATATGTCCCTATCCAGTTCTAGGTATTGCTATCCTCTACATTATCATTGATTAAACTTCTTCTTAAACTGAAATATTTCCTTATCCAGTTCTAGGTATTGCTATACTCGACATTTTCATTGATTAAACTTCTTCTTAAGCTGAAATATTTCCCTATCCAGTTCTAGGTATTGCTAAACTATACATTTTCATTTATTAAACTTCTTAAACTGAAATATGTCCCTATCCAGTTCTAGGTATTGCTATACTCTACATTTTCATTGATTGAACTACTTTTTAAACTGAAATATTTCCCTATCCAGTTCTAGGTATTGCTATACTCTACATTTTCATTGATTAAACTTCTTCTTAAACTGTAATATGTCCCTATCCAGTTCTAGGTATGGCTATACTCTACATTTTCATTGATTAAACTACTTCTTGATCTGAAATATTTCCCTATCCAGTTCTAGGTATTGCTATCCACTACATTTTCATTGATTGAACTACTTCTTGAACTGAAATATTTCCCTATCTAGTTCTAGGTATTGCTAGCCTCTACATTTTCATTGATTAAACTTCTTCTTAAACTGAAATATGTCCCTATCCAGTTCTAGGTATTGCTATCCACTACATTTTCATTGATTGAACTAATTCTTGAACTGAAATATTTCCCTATCCAGTTCTAGGTATTGCTAAACTCTAAATTTTCATTGATTAAACTACTTCTTAAGCTGAAATATTTCCCTATCCAGTTCTAGGTATTGCTATACTTTACATTTTCATTGATTGAACCACTTTTTAAACTGAAATATTTCCCTATCCAGTTCTAGGTATTGCTATACTCTACATTTTCATTGATTAAACTTCTTCTTGAACTGTAATATGTCCCTATCAAGTTCTAGGTATGGCTATACTCTACATTTTCATTGATTAAACTACTTCTTCATCTGAAATATTTCCCTATCCAGTTCTAGGTATTGCTATACTCTACATTTTCATTGATTGAACTATTTCTTAAACTGAAATATGTCCCTATCCAGTTCTAGGTATCAATATACTCGATATTTTCATTGATTAAACTTCTTAAACTGAAATATTTCCCTATCCAGTTCTAGGTATTGATATACTCGACATTTTCATTGATTAAACTTCTTCTTAAACTGAAATGTGTCCCTATCCAGTTCTAGGTATTGCTATACTCTACATTTTCATTGATTGAACTACTTTTTAAACTGAAATATTTCCCTATCCAGTTCTAGGTATGGCTATACTCTACATTTTCATTGATTAAACTTCTTCTTAAACTGTAATATGTCCCTATCCAGTTCTAGGTATGGCTATACTCTACATTTTCATTGATTAAACTACTTCTTGATCTGAAATATTTCCCTATCCAGTTTTAGGTATTGCTATCCACTACATTTTCATTGATTGAACTACTTCTTGAACTGAAATATTTCCCTATCCAGTTCTAGGTATTGCTAAACTCTACATTTTCATTGATTAAACTACTTCTTGATCTGAAATATTTCCCTATCCAGTTCTAGGTATTGCTATACTCTACATTTTCATTGATTGAACTATTTCTTAAACTGAAATATGTCCCTATCCAGTTCTAGGTATTAATATACTCGATATTTTCATTGATTAAACTTCTTAAACTGAAATATTTCCCTATCCAGTTCTAGGTATTGATATACTCGACATTTTCATTGATTAAACTTCTTCTTAAACTGAAATATGTCCCTATCCAGTTCTAGGTATTGCTATACTCTACATTTTCATTGATTAAACTTCTTCTTAAACTGTAATATGTCCCTATCCAGTTCTAGGTATGGCTATACTCTACATTTTCATTGATTAAACTACTTCTTGATCTGAAATATTTCCCTATCCAGTTCTAGGTATTGCTATCCACTACATTTTCATTGATTGAACTACTTCTTGAACTGAAATATTTCCCTATCTAGTTCTAGGTATTGCTAGCCTCTACATTTTCATTGATTAAACTTCTTCTCAAACTGAAATATGTCCCTATCCAGTTCTAGGTATTGCTATACTCTATATTTTCATTTATTAAACTACTACTTAAACTGAAATATTTTCCTATCCAGTTCTAGGTATTGCTATACTCTACATTTTCATTGATTAAACTACTTCTTAAGCTGAAATATTTCCCTATCCAGTTCTAGGTATTGCTAAACTATACATTTTCATTTATTAAACTTCTTAAACTGAAATATGTCCCTATCCAGTTCTAGGTATCAATATACTCGATATTTTCATTGATTAAACTTCTTAAACTGAAATATTTCCCTATCCAGTTCTAGGTATTGATATACTCGACATTTTCATTGATTAAACTTCTTCTTAAACTGAAATGTGTCCCTATCCAGTTCTAGGTATTGCTATACTCTACATTTTCATTGATTGAACTACTTTTTAAACTGAAATATTTCCCTATCCAGTTCTAGGTATGGCTATACTCTACATTTTCATTGATTAAACTTCTTCTTAAACTGTAATATGTCCCTATCCAGTTCTAGGTATGGCTATACTCTACATTTTCATTGATTAAACTACTTCTTGATCTGAAATATTTCCCTATCCAGTTCTAGGTATTGCTATCCACTACATTTTCATTGATTGAACTACTTCTTGAACTGAAATATTTCCCTATCCAGTTCTAGGTATTGCTAAACTCTACATTTTCATTGATTAAACTACTTCTTGATCTGAAATATTTCCCTATCCAGTTCTAGGTATTGCTATACTCTACATTTTCATTGATTGAACTATTTCTTAAACTGAAATATGTCCCTATCCAGTTCAAGGTATTAATATACTCGATATTTTCATTGATTAAACTTCTTAAACTGAAATATTTCCCTATCCAGTTCTAGGTATTGATATACTCGACATTTTCATTGATTAAACTTCTTCTTAAACTGAAATATGTCCCTATCCAGTTCTAGGTATTGCTATACTCTACATTTTCATTGATTGAACTACTTTTTAAACTGAAATATTTCCCTATCCAGTTCTAGGTATTGCTATACTCTACATTTTCATTGATTAAACTTCTTCTTAAACTGTAATATGTCCCTATCCAGTTCTAGGTATGGCTATACTCTACATTTTCATTGATTAAACTACTTCTTGATCTGAAATATTTCCCTATCCAGTTCTAGGTATTGCTATCCACTACATTTTTATTGATTGAACTACTATTTAAACTGAAATATTTCCCTATCCAGTTCTAGGTATTGCTATCCACTACATTTTCATTGATTGAACTACTTCTTGAACTGAAATATTTCCCCATCCAGTTCTAGGTATAGCTAGCCTCTACATTTTCATTGATTAAACTACTTCTTAATCTGAAATATGTCCCTATCCAGTTCTAGGTATTGCTATACTCTATATTTTCATTTATTAAACTACTACTTAAACTGAAATATTTTCCTATCCAGTTCTAGGTATTGCTATACTCTACATTTTCATTGATTAAACTACTTCTTAAGCTGAAATATTTCCCTATCCAGTTCTAGGTATTGCTATACTTTACATTTTCATTGATTAAACTACTTCTTAAACTGAAATATTTCCCTATCCAGTTCTAGGTATTGCTAGCCTCTACATTTTCATTGATTAAACTTCTTCTTAAACTGAAATATTTCCCTATCCAGTTCTAGGTATTGCTATACTCTACATTTTCATTGATTGAACTACTTTTTAAACTGAAATATTTCCCTATCCAGTTCTAGGTATTGCTATACTCTACATTTTCATTGATTAAACTTCTTCTTAAACTGTAATATGTCCCTATCAAGTTCTAGGTATGGCTATACTCTACATTTTCATTGATTAAACTACTTCTTGATCTGAAATATTTCCCTATCCAGTTCTAGGTATTGCTATACTCTACATTTTCATTGATTGAACTACTACTTAAACTGAAATATTTCCCTATCCAGTTCTAGGTATTGATATACTCGACATTTTCATTGATTAAACTTCTTAAACTGAAATATTTCCTTATCCAGTTCTAGGTATTGATATACTCGACATTTTCATTGATTCAACTACTTCTTAAACTGAAATATGTCCCTATCCAGTTCTAGGTATTGCTATCCTCTACATTATCATTGATTAAACTTCTTCTTAAACTGAAATATTTCCTTATCCAGTTCTAGGTATTGCTATACTCGACATTTTCATTGATTAAACTTCTTCTTAAGCTGAAATATTTCCCTATCCAGTTCTAGGTATTGCTAAACTATACATTTTCATTTATTAAACTTCTTAAACTGAAATATGTCCCTATCCAGTTCTAGGTATTGCTATACTCTACATTTTCATTGATTGAACTACTTTTTAAACTGAAATATTTCCCTATCCAGTTCTAGGTATTGCTATACTCTACATTTTCATTGATTAAACTTCTTCTTAAACTGTAATATGTCCCTATCCAGTTCTAGGTATGGCTATACTCTACATTTTCATTGATTAAACTACTTCTTGATCTGAAATATTTCCCTATCCAGTTCTAGGTATTGCTATCCACTACATTTTCATTGATTGAACTACTTCTTGAACTGAAATATTTCCCTATCTAGTTCTAGGTATTGCTAGCCTCTACATTTTCATTGATTAAACTTCTTCTTAAACTGAAATATGTCCCTATCCAGTTCTAGGTATTGCTATCCACTACATTTTCATTGATTGAACTAATTCTTGAACTGAAATATTTCCCTATCCAGTTCTAGGTATTGCTAAACTCTAAATTTTCATTGATTAAACTACTTCTTAAGCTGAAATATTTCCCTATCCAGTTCTAGGTATTGCTATACTTTACATTTTCATTGATTGAACCACTTTTTAAACTGAAATATTTCCCTATCCAGTTCTAGGTATTGCTATACTCTACATTTTCATTGATTAAACTTCTTCTTGAACTGTAATATGTCCCTATCAAGTTCTAGGTATGGCTATACTCTACATTTTCATTGATTAAACTACTTCTTCATCTGAAATATTTCCCTATCCAGTTCTAGGTATTGCTATACTCTACATTTTCATTGATTGAACTATTTCTTAAACTGAAATATGTCCCTATCCAGTTCTAGGTATCAATATACTCGATATTTTCATTGATTAAACTTCTTAAACTGAAATATTTCCCTATCCAGTTCTAGGTATTGATATACTCGACATTTTCATTGATTAAACTTCTTCTTAAACTGAAATGTGTCCCTATCCAGTTCTAGGTATTGCTATACTCTACATTTTCATTGATTGAACTACTTTTTAAACTGAAATATTTCCCTATCCAGTTCTAGGTATGGCTATACTCTACATTTTCATTGATTAAACTTCTTCTTAAACTGAAATATTTCCCTATCCAGTTCTAGGTATTGCTATACTCTACATTTTCATTGATTGAACTACTTTTTAAACTGAAATATTTCCCTATCCAGTTCTAGGTATTGCTATACTCTACATTTTCATTGATTAAACTTCTTCTTAAACTGTAATATGTCCCTATCAAGTTCTAGGTATGGCTATACTCTACATTTTCATTGATTAAACTACTTCTTGATCTGAAATATTTCCCTATCCAGTTCTAGGTATTGCTATACTCTACATTTTCATTGATTGAACTACTACTTAAACTGAAATATTTCCCTATCCAGTTCTAGGTATTGATATACTCGACATTTTCATTGATTAAACTTCTTGAACTGAAATATTTCCTTATCCAGTTCTAGGTATTGCTATACTCGACATTTTCATTGATTCAACTACTTCTTAAACTGAAATATGTCCCTATCCAGTTCTAGGTATTGCTATCCTCTACATTATCATTGATTAAACTTCTTCTTAAACTGAAATATTTCCTTATCCAGTTCTAGGTATTGCTATACTCGACATTTTCATTGATTAAACTTCTTCTTAAGCTGAAATATTTCCCTATCCAGTTCTAGGTATTGCTAAACTATACATTTTCATTTATTAAACTTCTTAAACTGAAATATGTCCCTATCCAGTTCTAGGTATTGCTATACTCTACATTTTCATTGATTGAACTACTTTTTAAACTGAAATATTTCCCTATCCAGTTCTAGGTATTGCTATACTCTACATTTTCATTGATTAAACTTCTTCTTAAACTGTAATATGTCCCTATCCAGTTCTAGGTATGGCTATACTCTACATTTTCATTGATTAAACTACTTCTTGATCTGAAATATTTCCCTATCCAGTTCTAGGTATTGCTATCCACTACATTTTCATTGATTGAACTACTTCTTGAACTGAAATATTTCCCTATCTAGTTCTAGGTATTGCTAGCCTCTACATTTTCATTGATTAAACTTCTTCTTAAACTGAAATATGTCCCTATCCAGTTCTAGGTATTGCTATCCACTACATTTTCATTGATTGAACTAATTCTTGAACTGAAATATTTCCCTATCCAGTTCTAGGTATTGCTAAACTCTACATTTTCATTGATTAAACTACTTCTTAAGCTGAAATATTTCCCTATCCAGTTCTAGGTATTGCTATACTTTACATTTTCATTGATTGAACCACTTTTTAAACTGAAATATTTCCCTATCCAGTTCTAGGTATTGCTATACTCTACATTTTCATTGATTAAACTTCTTCTTGAACTGAATATGTCCCTATCCAGTTCTAGGTATGGCTATACTCTACATTTTCATTGATTAAACTACTTCTTCATCTGAAATATTTCCCTATCCAGTTCTAGGTATTGCTATACTCTACATTTTCATTGATTGAACTATTTCTTAAACTGAAATATGTCCCTATCCAGTTCTAGGTATCAATATACTCGATATTTTCATTGATTAAACTTCTTAAACTGAAATATTTCCCTATCCAGTTCTAGGTATTGATATACTCGACATTTTCATTGATTAAACTTCTTCTTAAACTGAAATGTGTCCCTATCCAGTTCTAGGTATTGCTATACTCTACATTTTCATTGATTGAACTACTTTTTAAACTGAAATATTTCCCTATCCAGTTCTAGGTATGGCTATACTCTACATTTTCATTGATTAAACTTCTTCTTAAACTGTAATATGTCCCTATCCAGTTCTAGGTATGGCTATACTCTACATTTTCATTGATTAAACTACTTCTTGATCTGAAATATTTCCCTATCCAGTTCTAGGTATTGCTATCCACTACATTTTCATTGATTGAACTACTTCTTGAACTGAAATATTTCCCTATCCAGTTCTAGGTATTGCTAAACTCTACATTTTCATTGATTAAACTACTTCTTGATCTGAAATATTTCCCTATCCAGTTCTAGGTATTGCTATACTCTACATTTTCATTGATTGAACTATTTCTTAAACTGAAATATTTCCCTATCCAGTTCTAGGTATTAATATACTCGATATTTTCATTGATTAAACTTCTTAAACTGAAATATTTCCCTATCCAGTTCTAGGTATTGCTATACTCGACATTTTCATTGATTAAACTTCTTCTTAAACTGAAATATGTCCCTATCCAGTTCTAGGTATTGCTATACTCTACATTTTCATTGATTAAACTACTTCTTAAACTGTAAATATTTCCCTATCCAGTTCTAGGTATTGCTATACTCTACATTTTCATTGATTAAACTTCTTCTTAAACTGAAATATGTCCCTATCCAGTTCTAGGTATTGCTATACTCTACATTTTCATTGATTGAACTACTTCTTGAACTGAAATATTTCCCTATCTAGTTCTAGGTATTGCTATCCACTACATTTTCATTGATTAACTACTTCTTAAACTGAAATATTTCCCTATCCAGTTCTAGGTATTGCTATACCTACATTTTCATTGATTAAACTTCTTCTCAAACTGAAATATGTCCCTATCCAGTTCTAGGTATTGCTATCCACTACATTTTCATTGATTGAACTACTTCTTGAATGAAATATTTCCCTATCCAGTTCTAGGTATTGCTAACTCTACATTTTCATTGATTAAACTTTTTCTTAAACTGAAATATGTCCCTATCCAGTTCTAGGTATTGCTATACTCTATATTTTCATTGATTAAACTACTTCTTAAACTGAAATATTTCCCTATCCAGTTCTAGGTATTGCTATACTCTACATTTTCATTGATTAAACTACTTCTTAAGCTGAAATATTTCCCTATCCAGTTCTAGGTATTGCTAAACTATACATTTTCATTGATTAAACTTCTTAAACTGAAATATTTCCCTATCCAGTTCTAGGTATTGCTATACTCGATATTTTCATTGATTAAACTTCTTAAACTGAAATATTTCCCTATCCAGTTCTAGGTATTGATATACTCGACATTTTCATTGATTAAACTTCTTCTTAAACTGAAATATTTCCCTATCCAGTTCTAGGTATTGCTATACTCTACATTTTCATTGATTGAACTACTTTTTAAACTGAAATATTTCCCTATCCAGTTCTAGGTATGGCTATACTCTACATTTTCATTGATTAAACTTCTTCTTAAACTGAAATATTTCCCTATCCAGTTCTAGGTATTGCTATACTCTACATTTTCATTGATTAAACTACTTCTTGAAACTGAAATATTTCCCTATCCAGTTCTAGGTATTGCTATACTCTACATTTTCATTGATTGAACTACTTCTTGAACTGAAATATTTCCCTATCCAGTTCTAGGTATTGCTATACTCTACATTTTCATTGATTAAACTACTTCTTGATCTGAAATATTTCCCTATCCAGTTCTAGGTATTGCTATACTCTACATTTTCATTGATTGAACTATTTCTTAAACTGAAATATGTCCCTATCCAGTTCTAGGTATTAATATACTCGATATTTTCATTGATTATACTTCTTAAACTGAAATATTTCCCTATCCAGTTCTAGGTATTGCTATACTCTACATTTTCATTGATTAAACTTCTTCTTAAACTGAAATATGTCCCTATCCAGTTCTAGGTATTGCTATACTCTACATTTTCATTGATTGAACTACTTTTTAAACTGAAATATTTCCCTATCCAGTTCTAGGTATTGCTATACTCTACATTTTCATTGATTAAACTTCTTCTTAAACTGAAATATTTCCCTATCCAGTTCTAGGTATTGCTATACTCTACATTTTCATTGATTAAACTACTTCTTGAAACTGAAATATTTCCCTATCCAGTTCTAGGTATTGCTATCCACTACATTTTCATTGATTAACTACTTCTTAAACTGAAATATTTCCCTATCCAGTTCTAGGTATTGCTATACCTCTACATTTTCATTGATTAAACTTCTTCTCAAACTGAAATATGTCCCTATCCAGTTCTAGGTATTGCTATCCACTACATTTTCATTGATTGAACTACTTCTTGAACTGAAATATTTCCCTATCCAGTTCTAGGTATTGCTAACTCTACATTTTCATTGATTAAACTTTTTCTTAAACTGAAATATGTCCCTATCCAGTTCTAGGTATTGCTATACTCTATTTTCATTTATTAAACTACTACTTAAACTGAAATATTTTCCTATCCAGTTCTAGGTATTGCTATACTCTACATTTTCATTGATTAAACTACTTCTTAAGCTGAAATATTTCCCTATCCAGTTCTAGGTATTGCTATACTCTACATTTTCATTGATTAAACTACTTCTTGAAACTGAAATATTTCCCTATCCAGTTCTAGGTATTGCTATACTCTACATTTTCATTGATTAAACTTCTTCTTGAACTGAAATATGTCCCTATCCAGTTCTAGGTATTGCTATACTCTTCATTTTCATTGATTAAACTACTTCTTAAACTGAAATATTTCCCTATCCAGTTCTAGGTATTGCTATACTCTACATTTTCATTGATTGAACTACTTCTTAAACTGAAATATTTCCCTATCCAGTTCTAGGTATTGATATACTCGACATTTTCATTGATTGAACTACTTTTTAAACTGAAATATTCCCTATCCAGTTCTAGGTATTGCTATACTCTACATTTTCATTGATTAACTACTTCTTAAACTGAAATATTTCCCTATCCAGTTCTAGGTATTGCTATACTCTACATTTTCATTGATTAAAGTACTACTTAAACTGATATATTCCCTATCCAGTTCTAGGTATTGCTATACTCTACATTTTCATTGATTAAACTGAAATATTTCCCTATCCAGTTCTAGGTATTGCTATAATCTACATTTTCATTGATTAAACTTCTTCTTAAACTGAAATATTTCCCTATCCAGTTCTAGGTATTGCTATACTCTATATTTTCATTGATTAAACTACTTCTTAAACTGAAATATTTCCCTATCCAGTTTAGGTATTGCTATACTCTACATTTTCATTGATTAACTACTTCTTAAACTGAAATATTTCCCTATCCAGTTCTAGGTATTGCTATACTCTACATTTTCATTGATTAAACTTCTTCTTAAACTGAAATATTTCCCTATCCAGTTCTAGGTATTGCTATACTCTACATTTTCATTGATTCAACTACTTCTTAAACTGAAATATTTCCCTATCCAGTTCTAGGTATTGCTATAATCTACATTTTCATTGATTAAACTTCTTCTTAAACTGAAATATTTCCCTATCCAGTTCTAGGTATTGCTATACTCTACTTTTTCATTGATTCAACTACTTCTTAAACTGAAATATTTCCCTATCCAGTTCTAGGTATTGCTATACTCTACTTTTCATTGATTCAACTACTTCTTAAACTGAAATATTTCCCTATCCAGTTCTAGGTATTGCTATGCTCTACATTTTCATTGATTCAACTACTTCTTAAACTGAAATATTTCCCTATCCAGTTCTAGGTATTGCTATAATCTACATTTTCATTGATTAAACTTCTTTTTAAACTGAAATATTTCCCTATCCAGTTCTAGGTATTGCTATAATCTACATTTTCATTGATTAAACTATTCTTAAACTGAAATATTTCCCTATCCAGTTCTAGGTATTGCTATAATCTACATTTTCATTGATTAAACTACTTCTTAAACTGAAATATTTCCCTATCCAGTTCTAGGTATTGCTATAATCTACATTTTCATTGATTAAACTACTTCTTAAACTGAAATATTTCCCTATCCAGTTCTAGGTATTGCTATAATCTACATTTTCATTGATTAAACTTCTTCTTAAACTGAAATATTTCCCTATCCAGTTCTAGGTATTGCTATGCTCTATATTTTCATTGATTAAACTAATTCTTAAACTGAAATATTTCCCTATCCAGTTCTAGGTATTGCTATACTCTACATTTTCATTGATTAAACTTCTTCTTAAACTGAAATATTCCCTATCCAGTTCTAGGTATTGCTATACTCTACATTTTCATTGATTAAACTATTTCTTAAACTGAAATATTTCCCTATCCAGTTCTAGGTATTGCTATGCTCTATATTTTCATTGATTAAACTACTTCTTAAACTGAAATATTTCCCTATCCAGTTCTAGGTATTGCTATGCTCTATATTTTCATTGATTAAACTATTTCTTAATCTGAAATATTTCCCTATCCAGTTCTAGGTATTGCTATGCTCTATATTTTCATTGATTAAACTACTTCTTAAACTGAAATATTTCCCTATCCAGTTCTAGGTATTGCTAATGCTCTATATTTTCATTGATTAAACTACTTCTTAATCTGAAATATTTCCCTATCCAGTTCTAGGTATTGCTATGCTCTATATTTTCATTGATTAAACTACTTCTTAAATGAAATATTTCCCTATCCAGTTCTAGGTATTGCTATACTCTACATTTTCATTGATTAAACTACTTCTTAAACTGAAATATGTCCCTATCCAGTTCTAGGTATTGCTATAATCTACATTTTCATTGATTAAACTACTTCTTAAACTGAAATATGTCCCTATCCAGTTCTAGGTATTGCTATAATCTACATTTTCATTGATTAAACTACTTCTTAAACTGAAATATTTCCCTATCCAGTTCTAGGTATTGCTAATGCTCTATATTTTCATTGATTAAACTACTTCTTAATCTGAAATATTTCCCTATCCAGTTCTAGGTATTGCTATGCTCTATATTTTCATTGATTAAACTACTTCTTAAACTGAAATATTTCCCTATCCAGTTCTAGGTATTGCTATACTCTTCATTTTCATTGATTAAACTACTTCTTAAACTGAAATATGTCCCTATCCAGTTCTAGGTATTGCTAAATCTACATTTTCATTGATTAAACTACTTCTTAATCTGAAATATGTCCCTATCCAGTTCTAGGTATTGCTATAATCTACATTTTCATTGATTAAACTACTTAAACTGAAATATTTCCCTATCCAGTTCTAGGTATTGCTATAATCTACATTTTCATTGATTAAACTACTTCTTAAACTGAAATATGTCCCTATCCAGTTCTAGGTATTGCTATGCTCTATATTTTCATTGATTAAACTATTCTTAAACTGAAATATTTCCCTATCCAGTTCTAGGTATTGCTATACTCTACTTTTTCATTGATTAACTACTACTTAAACTGAAATATTCCCTATCCAGTTCTAGGTATTGCATACTCTACTTTTTCATTGATTAAACTACTTTTAAACTGAAATATTCCCTATCCAGTTCTAGGTATTGCTATACTCTACATTTTCATTGATTAAGTACTTATTAAACTGAAATATTTCCCTATCCAGTTCTAGGTATTGCTATACTCTACATTTTCATTGATTAAACTTCTTCAAACTGAAATATTTCCCTATCCAGTTCTAGGTATTGCTATACTCTACATTTTCATTGATTAAACTTCTTCTTAAACTGAAATATGTCCCTATCCAGTTCTAGGTATTGCTATACTCTACATTTTCATTGATTAAACTTCTTATCAAACTGAAATATTTCCCTATCCAGTTCTAGGTATTGCTATCCTCTACCTTTTCATTGATTAAACTTCTTCTTAAACTGAAATATGTCCCTATCCAGTTCTAGGTATTGCTATCCTCTACATTTTCATTGATTAACTACTACTAAACTGAAATATTTCCCTATCCAGTTCTAGGTATTGCTATACTCTACATTTTCATTTATTAAACTACTTCTTAAACTGAAATATGTCCCTATCCAGTTCTAGGTATTGCTATACTCTACATTTTCATTGATTAAACTTCTTCCTAAACTGAAATATGTCCCTATCCAGTTCTAGGTATTGCTATACTCTACATTTTCATTGATTAACTACTTCTTAAACTGAAATATTTCCCTATCCAGTTCTAGGTATTGCTATACTCGACATTTTCATTGATTAAACTTTTCTTAAACTGAAATATGTCCCTATCCAGTTCTAGGTATTGCTATACTCGACATTTTCATTGATTAAACTACTTCTTAAACTGAAATATGTCCCTATCCAGTTCTAGGTATTGCTATACTCTACATTTTCATTGATTAAACTTTTTCTTAAACTGAAATATGTCCCTATCCAGTTCTAGGTATTGATATACTCGACATTTTCATTGATTAAACTACTTCTTAAACTGAAATATGTCCCTATCCAGTTCTAGGTATTGCTATACTCTACATTTTCATTGATTAAACTACTTCTTAAACTGAAATATGTCCCTATCCAGTTCTAGGTATTGCTATACTCTACATTTTCATTGATTAAACTTTCTTAAACTGAAATATGTCCCTATCCAGTTCTAGGTATTGATATACTCGACATTTTCATTGATTAAACTACTTCTTAAACTGAAATATGTCCCTATCCAGTTCTAGGTATTGCTATACTCGACATTTTCATTGATTAAACTACTTCTTAAACTGAAATATGTCCCTATCCAGTTCTAGGTATTGCTATACTCGACATTTTCATTGATTAAACTTTCTTAAACTGAAATATGTCCCTATCCAGTTCTAGGTATTGATATACTCGACATTTTCATTGATTAAACTACTTCTTAAACTGAAATATGTCCCTATCCAGTTCTAGGTATTGATATACTCGACATTTTCATTGATTAAACTTTTTCTTAAACTGAAATATGTCCCTATCCAGTTCTAGGTATTGATATACTCGACATTTTCATTGATTAAACTACTTCTTAAACTGAAATATGTCCCTATCCAGTTCTAGGTATTGCTATACTCTACATTTTCATTGATTAACTACTTCTTAAACTGAAATATGTCCCTATCCAGTTCTAGGTATTGATATACTCTACATTTTCATTGATTAAACTTCTTAAACTGAAATATGTCCCTATCCAGTTCTAGGTATTGATATACTCGACATTTTCATTGATTAAACTTCTTCCTAAACTGAAATATGTCCCTATCCAGTTCTAGGTATTGCTATACTCTACATTTTCATTGATTAACTACTTCTTAAACTGAAATATTTCCCTATCCAGTTCTAGGTATTGCTATACTCTACATTTTCATTGATTAAACTACTTCTTAAACTGAAATATGTCCCTATCCAGTTCTAGGTATTGATATACTCGACATTTTCATTGATTAAACTACTTCTTAAACTGAAATATGTCTCCTATCCAGTTCTAGGTATTGATATACTCGACATTTTCATTGATTAAACTACTTCTTAAACTGAAATATGTCCCTATCCAGTTCCAGGTATTGATATACTCGACATTTTCATTGATTAAACTACTTCTTAAACTGAAATATGTCCCTATCCAGTTCTAGGTATTGATATACTCGACATTTTCATTGATTAAACTACTTCTTAAACTGAAATATGTCTCTATCCAGTTCTAGGTATTGATATACTCGACATTTTCATTGATTAAACTTCTTAAACTGAAATATTCCCTATCCAGTTCTAGATGTGCTATACTCTACATTTTCATTGATTAAACTACTTCTTAAACTGAAATATGTCCCTATCCAGTTCTAGGTATTGCTATACTCGACATTTTCATTGATTAACTACTTCTTAAACTGAAATATTTCCCTATCCAGTTCTAGGTATTGCTATACTCGACATTTTCATTGATTAAACTACTTCTTAAACTGAAATATGTCTCTATCCAGTTCTAGGTATTGCTATACTCTACATTTTCATTGATTAGACTACTTCTTAAACTGAAATATTTCCCTATCTAGTTCTAGGTATTGCTATACTCGACATTTTCATTGATTAAACTACTTCTTAAACTGAAATATGTCCCTATCCAGTTCTAGGTATTGCTATACTCTACATTTTCATTGATTAAACTACTTCTTAAACTGAAATATGTCCCTATCCAGTTCTAGGTATTGCTATACTCGACATTTTCATTGAT
The DNA here is from genome assembly GCF_036898095.1 of Palaemon carinicauda. Lineage (NCBI taxonomy): Eukaryota > Metazoa > Arthropoda > Malacostraca > Decapoda > Palaemonidae > Palaemon > Palaemon carinicauda. Next base: position 10,166,192 of record NC_090764.1, read on the forward strand.
TAAACTTCTTCCTAAACTGAAATATGTCCCTATCCAGTTCTAGGTATTGCTATACTCTACATTTTCATTGATTAAACTACTTCTTAAACTGAAATATTTCCCTATCCAGTTCTAGGTATTGCTATACTCGACATTTTCATTGATTAAACTACTTCTTAAACTGAAATATGTCCCTATCCAGTTCTAGGTATTGATATACTCGACATTTTCATTGATTAAACTACTTCTTAAACTGAAATATGTCCCTATCCAGTTCTAGGTATTGATATACTCGACATTTTCATTGATTAAACTACTTCTTAAACTGAAATATTTCCCTATCCAGTTCTAGGTATTGATATACTCGACATTTTCATTGATTAAACTACTTCTTAAACTGAAATATGTCCCTATCCAGTTCCAGGTATTGATATACTCGACATTTTCATTGATTAAACTTCTTCCTAAACTGAAATATTTCCCTATCCAGTTCTAGGTATTGCTATACTCTACATTTTCATTGATTAAACTACTTCTTAAACTGAAATATTTCCCTATCCAGTTCTAGGTATTGATATACTCGACATTTTCATTGATTAAACTACTTCTTAAACTGAAATATTCCCTATCCAGTTCTAGGTATTGATATACTCTACATTTTCATTGATTAAACTACTTCTTAAACTGAAATATTTCCCTATCCAGTTCTAGGTATTGATATACTCGACATTTTCATTGATTAAACTACTTCTTAAACTGAAATATGTCCCTATCCAGTTCTAGGTATTGATATACTCTACATTTTCATTGATTAAACTACTTCTTAAACTGAAATATTTCCCTATCCAGTTCCAGGTATTGATATACTCGACATTTTCATTGATTAAACTACTTCTTAAACTGAAATATGTCCCTATCCAGTTCTAGGTATTGATATACTCGACATTTTCATTGATTAAACTACTTCTTAAACTGAAATATGTCCCTATCCAGTTCTAGGTATTGCTATACTCTACATTTTCATTGATTAACTACTTCTTAAACTGAAATATTTCCCTATCCAGTTCTAGGTATTGCTATACTCGACATTTTCATTGATTAAACTACTTCTTAAACTGAAATATGTCCCTATCCAGTTCTAGGTATTGATATACTCGACATTTTCATTGATTAAACTTCTTCTTAAACTGAAATATGTCCCTATCCAGTTCTAGGTATTGATATACTCGACATTTTCATTGATTAAACTACTTCTTAAACTGAAATATGTCTCTATCCAGTTCTAGGTATTGATATACTCGACATTTTCATTGATTAAACTTCGTAAACTGAAATATTTCCCTATCCAGTTCTAGGTATTGCTATACTCTACATTTTCATTGATTAAACTACTTCTTAAACTGAAATATTTCCCTATCCAGTTCTAGGTATTGCTATACTCTACATTTTCATTGATTAAACTACTTCTTAAACTGAAATATGTCCCTATCCAGTTCTAGGTATTGATATACTCGACATTTTCATTGATTAAACTTCTTCCTAAACTGAAATATGTCCCTATCCAGTTCTAGGTATTGCTATACTCTACATTTTCATTGATTAACTACTTCTTAAACTGAAATATTTCCCTATCCAGTTCTAGGTATTGCTATACTCTATATTTTCATTGATTAAACTACTTCTTAAACTGAAATATTTCCCTATCCAGTTCTAGGTATTGCTATACTCTACATTTTCATTGATTAAACTACTTCTTAATCTGAAATATTTCCCTATCCAGTTCTAGGTATTGCTATACTCGACATTTTCATTGATTAAACTACTTCTTAAACGGAAATATTTCCCTATCCAGTTCAAGGTATTGCTATACTCTACATTTTCATTGATTAAACTACTTTTTAGTGTGAAATATTTCCCTATCCAGTTCAGGTATTGCTATCTCTACATTTTCATTGATTAAACTACTTCTTAAACTGAAATATTCCCTATCCAGTTCTAGGTATTGCTTTACTCTACATTTTCATTGATTAAACTACTTCTTAAACTGAAATTTTTCCCTATCCAGTTCTAGGTATTGCTATACTCTACATTTTCATTGATTAAACTTTTTTTTAAACTGAAATTTTTCCCTATCCAGTTCTAGGTATTGCTATCCTCTACATTTTCATTGATTGAACTACTTCTTAAACTGAAATATGTCCCTATCCAGTTCTAGGTATTGCTATACTCTACATTTTCATTGATTAAACTACTTCTTAAACTGAAATATTTCCCTATCCAGTTCTAGGTATTGCTATCCACTACCATTTCATTGATTGAACTACTTCTTAAACTGAAATATTTCCCTATCCAGTTCTAAGGTATTGCTAAACTCTACATTTTCATTGATTAAACTTCTTAAACTGAAATATGTCCCTATCCAGTTCTAGGTATTGCTATCCACTACATTTTCATTGATTGAACTACTTCTTAAACTGAAATATTTCCCTATCCAGTTCTAGGTATTGCTAGCTCTACATTTTCATTGATTAAACTTCTTCTTAAACTGAAATATTTCCCTATCCAGTTCTAGGTATTGCTATACTCTACATTTTCATTGATTAAACTTCTTCTTAAGCTGAAATATTTCCCTATCCAGTTCTAGGTATTGCTATACTCTATATTTTCATTTATTAAACTACTACTTAAACTGAAATATTTCCCTATCCAGTTCTAGGTATTGCTATCCACTACATTTTCATTGATTGAACTACTTCTTAAACTGAAATATTTCCCTATCCAGTTCTAGGTATTGCTAGCCTCTACATTTTCATGTATTAAAATTCTTCTTAAACTGAAATATGTCCCTATCCAGTTCTAGGTATTGCTATACTCTATATTTTAATTTATTAAACTACTACTTAAACTGAAATATTTCCCTATCCAGTTCTAGGTATTGCTATACTCTACATTTTCATTGATTAAACTACTTCTTAAGCTGAAATATTTCCCTATCCAGTTCTAGGTATTGCTATACTTTACATTTTCATTGATTAAACTACTACTTAAACTGAAATATTTCCCTATCCAGTTCTAGGTATTGCTATACTCTATATTTTCATTTATTAAACTACTTCTTAAACTGAAATATTTCCCTATCCAGTTCTAGGTATTGCTATACTCTACATTTTCATTGATTAAACTACTTCTTAAACTGAAATATTTCCCTATCCAGTTCTAGGTATTGCTAGCCTCTACAATTTCAGTGATTAAACTTCTTCTTAAACTGAAATATTTCCCTATCCAGTTCTAGGTATTGCTAGGCCTATACTCTACATTTTCATTATTTGAACTACTTTTTAAACTGAAATATTTCCCTATCCAGTTCTAGGTATTGCTATACTCGACATTTTCATTGATTAAACTACTTCTTAAACGGAAATATTTCCCTATCCAGTTCAAGGTATTGCTATACTCTACATTTTCATTGATTGAACTACTTTTTAAACTGAAATATTTCCCTATCCAGTTCTAGGTATTGCTATACTCTACATTTTCATTGATTAAACTACTTCTTAAACTGTAATATGTCCCTATCCAGTTCTAGGTATGGCTATACTCTACATTTTCATTGATTAAACTACTTCTTGATCTGAAATATTTCCCTATCCAGTTCTAGGTATTGCTATACTCTACATTTTCATTGATTGAACTACTTCTTAAACTGAAATATTCCCCTATCCAGTTTTAGGTATTGCTATGCTCTACATTTTCATAGATTAAACTTTTTCTTAAACTGAAATATGTCCCTATCCAGTTCAAGGTATTGCTAGACTCGACATTTTCATTTATTAAACTTCTTCTTAAACTGAAATATTTCCCTATCCAGTTCTAGGTAATAATATACACGATATTTTCATTGATTAAACTTCTTCTTAAACTGAAATATTTCCCTATCCAGTTCTAGGTATTAATATACTCGATATTTTCATTGATTAAACTTCTTCTTAAACTGAAATATTTCCCTATCCAGTTCTAGGTATTGATATACTCGACATTTTCATTGATTAAACTTCTTCTTAAACTGAAATATTTCCCTATCCAGTTCTAGGTATTAATATACTCGATATTTTCATTGATTAAACTTCTTCTTAAACTGAAATATTTCCCTATCCAGTTCTAGGTATTGATATACTCGACATTTTCATTGATTAAACTTCTTCTTAAACTGAAATATTTCCCTATCCAGTTCTAGGTATTGCTCTACTCTATATTTTCATTGATTAAACTACTACTAAAACTGAAATATTTCCCTATCCAGTTCAAGGTATTGCTATACTCTACATTTTCATTGATTAAACTTCTTAAACTGAAATATTTCCCTATCCAGTTCAAGGTATTGCTATACTCTACATTTTCATTGATTAAACTTCTTAAACTGAAATATTTCCTTTTCCAGTTCTAGGTATTGATATACTCGACATTTTCATTGATCCAACTTCTTCTTAAACTGAAATATGTCCCTATCCAGTTCTAGGTATTAATGTACTCGATATTTTCATTGATTAAACTTCTTAAACTGAAATATTTCCCTATCCAGTTCTAGGTATTAATATACTCGATATTTTCATTGATTAAACTTCTTAAACTGAAATATTTCCCTATCCAGTTCAAGGTATTGCTATACTCTACATTTTCATTGATTAAACTTCTTAAACTGAAATATTTCCCTATCCAGTTCTAGGTATTACTATACTTCAAATTTTCATTGATTCAACTACTTCTTAAACTGAAATATTTCCCTATCCAGTTCAAGGTATTGCTATACTCTACATTTTCATTGATTAAACTTCTTAAACTGAAATATTTCCCTATCCAGTTCTAGGTATTGCTATACTTCAATTTTTCATTGATTCAACTACTTCTTAAACTGAAATATGTCCCTATCCAGTTCTAGGTATTAATATACTCGATATTTTCATTGATTAAACTTCTTAAACTGAAATATGTCCCTATCCAGTTCTAGGTATTGCTATCCTCTACATTTTCATTGATTCAACTACTACTAAAATTGAAATATTTCCCTATCCAGTTCTAGGTATTGTTAGCCTCTACATTTTCATTTGTTAAACACCTTAAACTGAAATATGTCCCTATCTAGTTGTAGGCATTGATATACTCGACATTTTCATTGATTAAACTTCTTCTTAAACTGAAATATTTCCCTATCCAGTTCTAGGTATTGCTATACTCTATATTTTCATTGATTAAACTATTTCTTAAACTGAAATATGTCCCTATCCAGTTGTAGGCATTGATATACTCTATATTTTCATTGATTAAACTACTTCTTAAACTGAAAAATTTCCCTATCCAGTTCAAGGTATTGCTATACTCTATATTTTCATTGATTAAACTATTTCTTAATCTGAAATATGTCCCTATCCAGTTCTAGGTATTGCTATGCTCTATATTTTCATTGATTAAACTACTTCTTAATCTGAAATATTTCCCTATCCAGTTCTAGGTATTGCTATGCTCTATATTTTCATTGATTAAACTACTTCTTAAACTAAAATATTTCCCTATCCAGTTCAAGGTATTGCTATACTCTACATTTTCATTGATTAAACTACTTCTTAAACTAAAATATTTCCCTATCCAGTTCAAGGTATTGCTATACTCTACATTTTCATTGATTAAACTATTTCTTAATCTGAAATATTTCCCTATCCAGTTCGAGGTATTGCTATGCTCTATATTTTCATTGATTAAACTACTTCTTAAACTAAAATATTTCCCTATCCAGTTCAAGGTATTTCTATAGTCTACATTTTCATTGATTAAACTACTACTTAACCTGAAATATGTCCCTATCCAGTTCTAGGTATTGCTATGCTCTATATTTTCATTGATTAAACTACTTCTTAAACTAAAATATTTCCCTATCCAGTTCAAGGTATTGCTATACTCTACATTTTCATTGATTAAACTACTTCTTAAACTGAAATATGTCCCTATCCAGTTCCATGTATTGCTATACTCTACATTTTCATTGAATGAAGTACTTCTTAAACTGATATGTCCCTATCCAGTTCTAGGTATTGCTATACTATACATTTTCATTGATTAAACTTCTTCTTAAACTGAAATATGTCCCTATCCAGTTCCATGTATTGCTATACTCTACATTTTCATTGAATGAAGTACTTCTTAAACTGATATGTCCCTATCCAGTTCTAGGTATTGCTATACTCGACATTTTCATTGATTAAACTTCTTATCAAACTGAAATTTTTCCCTATCCAGTTCTAGGTATTGCTATACTCTACATTTTCATTGATTAAACTTCTTCTTAAATGAAATATGTCCCTATCCAGTTCTAGGTATTGCTATCCTCTACATTTTCATTGATTCAACTACTACTAAAACTGAAATATTTCCCTATCCAGTTCTAGGTATTGTTAGCCTCTACATTTTCATTTATTAAACTTCTTCTTAAACTGAAATATTTCCCTATCCAGTTCTAGGTATTGATATACTCGACATTTTCATTGATTAAACTTTTTCTTAAACTGAAATATGTCCTTATCCAGTTCTAGGTATTGCTATCCTCTACATTTTCATTGATTCAACTACTACTAAAACTGAAATATTTCCCTATCCAGGTCTAGGTATTGTTAGCCTCTACATTTTCATTTATTAAACTACTTCTTAAACTGAAATATTTCCCTATCCAGTTCTAGGTATTGATATACTCAACATTTTTATTTATTATTTTCATTGATTAAACTATTTCTTAATCTGAAATATTTCCCTATACAGTTCTAGGTATTGTTAGCCTCTACATTTTCATTTATTAAACTACTTCTTAAACTGAAATATTTCCCTATCCAGTTCTAGGTATTGATATACTCAACATTTTTATTTATTAAACTTTTTCTTAAACTGAAATATGTCCCTATCCAGTTCTAGGTATTAATATACTCTACATTTTCATTGATTAAACTACTTCCTAACTAAAATATTTCCCTATCTAGTTCTAGGTATTGCTATACTATACATTTTCATTGATTAAACCACCACTTTAACTGAAATATGTCCCTCTTAAGTTTTAGGTATAGTTCTCTATCATCGTATATCTAACTCCCTATTTTCTTAATATTTGTCTCGAATCAATCAAAAGTATTTTTTTCCTTCTAGTGGCTGATCCATTTTACATTAACCTACTTCATTCATTCATTCATAAGATGTTAATTTGCGCAACTGACTACACTTATAGTTCTTTTGCCAAGATTATATTCTATCAATGAACTCGACCAATTTGAACAATTAATTTAAATAATATTCCATCAGAGGCAGCTCACAGTATTTATTAAGAGTCATGCTTTAAAAGCTTGCCACCGTCTTCACCCTGAACATATGTAGAGGAGTGTTTCATTACATTGCTTTTAAGATATAGGGACCTTTATTATGCACTATATACTTCACACACAAACATCTGTTATGCCTCTGGAAATGAACATACGTGTATTAAGAACGCTTTACTAAAAGTCGGTATTACCTTTGTAATGTTCAGCAAATCACCATATCTCGCTTATACAAGACCTTACATCATTTTATGTTTTGGGTATTGTTTATACTTACCAAATCTAGTAAACGTTACATATTCCCGTCCAACCATTCTTTGTACCATGCCATGAACTTACATTCACTGGATATTGTTTACGAATGCCATGTGTAACACTGCATTTTCTGGTTTCATAACTTTTCCAGAAGGTGATGCCTAGTGCGGCGTGGCAGGGCAAGGTTTCCATGGAATATCCGGACGGGCGTGGAAGTAATCCGATACCCATACAAGCGAAAGGACTCCGGTTGCCCATCCGCCCCTGGTACTGGTACCAAAAGGTCTGCAAACCTATCTTAAAAAATTCAGAAACAAAATTACTTACGGCAACTCAAAGAGGCCAAAATAGACTTCCCTTGACCAGTCATTATACTCTTTGGTCTAAGCTGTATGTGACAAACCTTCAAATAAAAAAAAAATCAGATGTAATATGTCTTTTTCCATTAGAACCTTTTCTTGTTCTGTCCTAGAATACGTGGGTTTAAAATTAAAACTTTATAAGATTTTCTTTTATTATTCACAGTAAAATACATTTTAGGGATACAAATAATTCAGAAAAAATTTAAACTAACAAATTCTGTGAGTAACGACCATGGAAAAAAAATTTAAACTAACAAATTCTGTGAGTAACGACCATGGAAAAAAAAAAAAATAAAATATTTAAAACATTTACGAAGAACTGTCCAGAAACTGCGTTATATGAGCCCTGGATTACCGGCTGATGAATGTTATTATGAAGGAGGGTGCGGCGCTCCTCTTGATGCCACTCTTCTTTCTCTGGCTCTCACACGCTGCTATGGAACCCCTTTCCTGTAAATAATAATAATCTGATTTAGAAGTGTATATCATAATGCAAAACATACATTTTACAAGAAATACTCATTCATTTTACAAATTTTATTTGACTTAATTTAAGATATGAGAATTTAAGATTATCTTAAATTCTCAAAATTGGTAAACATATATTCATTAAGTCAATTTAAGATATTCATTTTACCAATTCTATTTGACTTAATTTAATTTTACCAATTTTATTTGACTTAATTTAAGATATTCATTTTACCAATTTTATTTGACTTAATCTAAGATATTCATATCATAATGCAATTTTACAAGAAATACTCATAAAATTTGTAAAATGAATATCTTAAATTCTCATAAAATTTGTAATAAAATTTGTAAAATGAATATCTTAAATTCTCATAAAATTTGTAAAATGTATCTTAAATTCTCATAAAATTTGTAAAATGAATATCTTAAATTCTCATAAAATTTGTAAAATGTATCTTAAATTCTCATAAAATTTGTAAAATGAATATCTTAAATTCTCATAAAATTTGTAAAATGAATATCTTAAATTCTCATAAAATTTGTAAAATGAATATCTTAAATATAAAATTTGTAAAATGAATATCTTAAATTAAGTCAAATAAAATTTGTAAAATGAATATCTTAAATTAAGTCAAAAATAAAAAAAAAACATTCGGATAAAACATTCTCAGAAGTAAAAAACAAAACAAAAAACTAACGTCTTTCAAAATAGATTAGTGAAATCAAATAGGAAGAGATCACTTCTTCCTCAGGTATCTCATTCCAGTAAAAATCATGAGGGCTGCCATTCCAGTAACAATCATGAAGGCTCAACATAAGCATAGCCACGAAATTATAAATGGAGACTTGATTGGTTAAAGAATTTGTCGATATCAATAATTTGGATTATGGTAAAACTCCAATAAAGTCTTTTCATTTCGGGGCTATAATTACCTTATTATTTACATAGTGTTAAAACGATTGCATAATCATTTTAACACAGAGAGAAAAAGCAATCTCTGATCAGTAATGCAAATTCTGAGAGCTTTGAGTCTAAACTAATTATTTAGAAAAAAAAATATTCTTGTTGAAATTGGATAAGGTACAAATTAATACTATATAATACAGCTGGTACAAAGAATAAGAATCAATGGAGGAAGAACATGAATTTTGACTTGAAAAAAAAGGCTGGCATTAAGAGAAAATAAATCTAGAAAAGGGACTTGAAAAGTGTACAGTTTGTGAACAAGAATTAGACATGAAAAAAGAGCTAAGTACAGAGAAATATTGCAGTAAACATCTTGATATGCCAGTTAAAGAATTGTACAACTTAAGTTTTTATTTAAGTAAAATATTTTGAGTGAATAAAAAGCCTATTTTTAATAATGATAAAAAGTGCGACTTACAAATAACTAATTAGCCTTGCATATGTTAAAGAGAGAGAGAGAGAGAGAGAGAGAGAGAGAGAGAGAGAGAGAGAGAGAGAGAGAGAGAGAATTACAAACTAGAGATTCCCCTTCCTCAAAACTGTCAAAAGCTTCCAATGTGTTAGGCAACGAGTCCAAACCTTAAAAATAAACATTAAAATCCCACATTCATGATTTTAAAAACTCAAAAGCCGTATAATAAAAAGCTAAGCAGTTTGAACAGACTAAAGGGTCCTCTCTATCCCCATGTCAAATCTAAGATATAATGACTCTACTATCAAAGTTACTATCAAATTACCCTGTCCTCAAAATCTACGTTTATGACTTTACCCTGAAAATCAAAGCTAATGACCTGGCCCTCCGAATCAACGTTAATATCTGAACTCAAAATTGAAATTAATGACCCTACCCTCAAAATCAACGTTTATCACCCCATCCTCAAAATCAATGTTAATCACCCTATCCTCAAAATCAATATCAAATTTCCCTGCCCACAAAATCAACAAATTTACCTTGCCTTTACAACCAACATTGATATAACCCTATCCTCAAAATCAACGTTAATCACCCTATCCTCAAAATCAACGTTAATCACCCCATCCTCAAAATCAACGTTAATAACCCCATCCTCAAAATCAACGTTAATCACCCCATCCTCAAAATCAACGTTAATCACCCCATCCTCAAAATCAACGTTAATCACCCTATCCTCAAAATCAACGTTAATCACCCCATCCTCAAAATCAACGTTAATCACCCCATCCTCAAAATCAACGTTAATCATCCCATCCTCAAAATCCACGTTAATCACCCCATCCTCAAAATCAACGTTAATCACCCCATCCTCAAAATCAACGTTAATCACCCATCCTCAAAATCAACGTTAATCACCCATCCTCAAAATCAACGTTAATCACCCCATCCTCAAAATCAACGTTAATCACCCCATCCTCAAAATCAAAATCAAATTTCCCTGCCCACATAATCAACAAATTTACCTTGCCTTTACAATCAACATTGATATAACCCTATCCTCAAAATCAACGTTAATCACCCTATCCTCAAAATCAACGTTAATCACCCTATCCTCAAATCAACGTTAATTACCCTATCCTCAAAATCAACGTTAATCGCCCTATCCTCAAAATCAAAATCAAATTTCCCTGCCCACATAATCAACAAATTTACCTTGCCTTTACAATCAACATTAATATAACCCTACCCTCAAAATCAACGTTAATCACCCTATCCTCAAAATCAATATCAAATTTCCTTTCCAACAAAATCAACAAATTTACCTTGCCTTTAAAATCAATATTAATATAACCCTATCCTCAAAATCAACGTTAATCACCCTATCCTCAAATCAACGTTAATCACCCTATCCTCAGAATCAACGTTAATCACCCTATCCTCAAATCAAAATCAAATTTCCCTGCCCACATAATCAACAAATTTACCTTGCCTTTACAATCAACATTAATATAACCCAATCCTCAAAATCAACGTTAATCACCCTATCCTCAAAATCAACATTAATCACCCTATCCTCAAAATCAACGTTAATCACCCTATCCTCAAAATCAACGTTAATCACCCTATCCTCAAAATCAACGTTAATCACCCTATCCTCAAAATCAAAATCAAATTTCCCTGCCCACATAATCAACAAATTTACCTTGCCTTTACAATCAACATTGATATAACACTATCCTCAAAATCAACGTTAATCACCCTATCCTCAAAATCAAAATAAAATTTCCCTGCCCACATAATCAACAAATTTACCTTGCCTTTACAATCAACATTAATATAACCCTATCCTCAAAATCAACGTTAATCACCCTATCCTCAAAATCAACGTTAATCACCCTATCCTCAAAATCAACGTTAATCACCCTATCCTCAAAATCAAAATCAAATTTCCCTGCCCACATAATCAACAAATTTACCTTGCCTTTACAATCAACATTAATATAACCCTACCCTCAAAATCAACATTAATCACCCTATCCTCAAAATCAACGTTAATCACCCCATCCTCAAAATCAATATCAAATTTCCCTTCCAACAAAATCAACAAATTTACCTTGCCTTTACAATCAACATTAATATAACCCTATCCTCAAAATCAACGTTAATCACCCCATCCTCAAAATCAATATCAAATTTCCCTTCCAACAAAATCAACAAATTTACCTTGCCTTTACAATCAACATTAATATAACCCTATCCTCAAAATCAACGTTAATCACCCTATCCTCAAAATCAAAACCAAATTTCCCTGCCCACAAAATCAACAAATTCACCTTGCCTTTACAATCAACATTAATATAACCCTAGCCTCAAAATCAACGTTAATCACCCCATCCTCAAAATCAACGTTAATCACCCTATCCTCAAAATCAAAATCAAATTTCCCTGCCCACATAATCAACAAATTTACCTTGCCTTTAAAATCAACATTAATATAACCCTATCCTCAAAATCAACGTTAATCACCCTATCCTCAAAATCAACGTTAATCACCCCATCCTCAAAATCAATATCAAATTTCCCTTCCAACAAAATCAACAAATTTACCTTGCCTTTACAATCAACATTAATATAACCCTATCCTCAAAATCAACGTTAATCACCCTATCCTCAAAATCAAAATCAAATTTGCCTTCCAACAAAATCAACAAATTTACCTTGCCTTTACAATCAACATTAATATAACCCTATCCTCAAAATCAACATTAATCACCCTATCCTCAAAATCAACGTTAATCACCCTATCCTCAAAATCAAAATCAAATTTCCTTGCCCACATAATCAACAAATTTACCTTGCCTTTACAATCAACATTAATGTAACCCTATCCTCAAAATCAAGTTAATCACCCTATCCTCAAAATCAAAATAAAATTTCCCTGCCCACATAATCAACAAATTTACCTTGCCTTTACAATCAACATTAATATAACCCTATCCTCAAAATCAACGTTAATCACCCTATCCTCAAAATCAACGTTAATCACCCTATCCTCAAAATCAACGTTAATCACCCTATCCTCAAAATCAACGTTAATCACCCTATCCTCAAAATCAAAATAAAATTTCCCTGCCCACATAATCAACAAATTTACCTTGCCTTTACAATCAACATTAATATAACCCTATCCTCAAAATCAACGTTAATCACCCTATCCTCAAAATCAACGTTAATCACCCTATCCTCAAAATCAACGTTAATCACCCTATCCTCAAAATCAACGTTAATCACCCTATCCTCAAAATCAACGTTAATCACCCTATCCTTAAAATCAACGTTAATCACCCTATCCTCAAAATCAACGTTAATAACCCTAACCTCAAAATCAACGTTAATCACCCCATACTCAAAATCAACGTTAATCACCCCATCCTCAAAATCAACGTTAATCACCCGATCCTCAAAATCAATAACAAATTTCCCTGCCCACAAAATCAACAAATTTACCTTGCCTTTACAATCAACATTAATATAACCCTATCCTCAAAATCAACGTTAATCACCCTATCCTCAAAATCAATATCAAATTTCCTTTCCAACAAAATCAACAAATTTACCTTGCCTTTAAAATCAATATTAATATAACCCTATCCTCAAAATCAACGTTAATCACCCTATCCTCAAATCAACGTTAATCACCCTATCCTCAGAATCAACGTTAATCACCCTATCCTCAAATCAAAATCAAATTTCCCTGCCCACATAATCAACAAATTTACCTTGCCTTTACAATCAACATTAATATAACCCAATCCTCAAAATCAACGTTAATCACCCTATCCTCAAAATCAATATCAAATTTCCTTTCCAACAAAATCAACAAATTTACCTTGCCTTTAAAATCAATATTAATATAACCCTATCCTCAAAATCAACGTTAATCACCCTATCCTCAAATCAACGTTAATCACCCTATCCTCAGAATCAACGTTAATCACCCTATCCTCAAATCAAAATCAAATTTCCCTGCCCACATAATCAACAAATTTACCTTGCCTTTACAATCAACATTAATATAACCCAATCCTCAAAATCAACGTTAATCACCCTATCCTCAAAATCAACATTAATCACCCTATCCTCAAAATCAACGTTAATCACCCTATCCTCAAAATCAACGTTAATCACCCTATCCTCAAAATCAACGTTAATCACCCTATCCTCAAAATCAACGTTAATCACCCTATCCTCAAAATCAAAATCAAATTTCCCTGCCCACATAATCAACAAATTTACCTTGCCTTTACAATCAACATTGATATAACACTATCCTCAAAATCAACGTTAATCACCCTATCCTCAAAATCAAAATAAAATTTCCCTGCCCACATAATCAACAAATTTACCTTGCCTTTACAATCAACATTAATATAACCCTATCCTCAAAATCAACGTTAATCACCCTATCCTCAAAATCAACGTTAATCACCCTATCCTCAAAATCAACGTTAATCACCCTATCCTCAAAATCAAAATCAAATTTCCCTGCCCACATAATCAACAAATTTACCTTGCCTTTACAATCAACATTAATATAACCCTACCCTCAAAATCAACATTAATCACCCTATCCTCAAAATCAACGTTAATCACCCCATCCTCAAAATCAATATCAAATTTCCCTTCCAACAAAATCAACAAATTTACCTTGCCTTTACAATCAACATTAATATAACCCTATCCTCAAAATCAACGTTAATCACCCCATCCTCAAAATCAATATCAAATTTCCCTTCCAACAAAATCAACAAATTTACCTTGCCTTTACAATCAACATTAATATAACCCTATCCTCAAAATCAACGTTAATCACCCTATCCTCAAAATCAAAACCAAATTTCCCTGCCCACAAAATCAACAAATTCACCTTGCCTTTACAATCAACATTAATATAACCCTAGCCTCAAAATCAACGTTAATCACCCCATCCTCAAAATCAACGTTAATCACCCTATCCTCAAAATCAAAATCAAATTTCCCTGCCCACATAATCAACAAATTTACCTTGCCTTTACAATCAACATTAATATAACCCTATCCTCAAAATCAACGTTAATCACCCTATCCTCAAAATCAACGTTAATCACCCCATCCTCAAAATCAATATCAAATTTCCCTTCCAACAAAATCAACAAATTTACCTTGCCTTTACAATCAACATTAATATAACCCTATCCTCAAAATCAACGTTAATCACCCTATCCTCAAAATCAAAATCAAATTTGCCTTCCAACAAAATCAACAAATTTACCTTGCCTTTACAATCAACATTAATATAACCCTATCCTCAAAATCAACATTAATCACCCTATCCTCAAAATCAACGTTAATCACCCTATCCTCAAAATCAAAATCAAATTTCCTTGCCCACATAATCAACAAATTTACCTTGCCTTTACAATCAACATTAATGTAACCCTATCCTCAAAATCAAGTTAATCACCCTATCCTCAAAATCAAAATAAAATTTCCCTGCCCACATAATCAACAAATTTACCTTGCCTTTACAATCAACATTAATATAACCCTATCCTCAAAATCAACGTTAATCACCCTATCCTCAAAATCAACGTTAATCACCCTATCCTCAAAATCAACGTTAATCACCCTATCCTCAAAATCAACGTTAATCACCCTATCCTCAAAATCAAAATAAAATTTCCCTGCCCACATAATCAACAAATTTACCTTGCCTTTACAATCAACATTAATATAACCCTATCCTCAAAATCAACGTTAATCACCCTATCCTCAAAATCAACGTTAATCACCCTATCCTCAAAATCAACGTTAATCACCCTATCCTCAAAATCAACGTTAATCACCCTATCCTCAAAATCAACGTTAATCACCCTATCCTTAAAATCAACGTTAATCACCCTATCCTCAAAATCAACGTTAATAACCCTAACCTCAAAATCAACGTTAATAACCCTAACCTCAAAATCAACGTTAATCACCCCATACTCAAAATCAACGTTAATCACCCCATCCTCAAAATCAACGTTAATCACCCGATCCTCAAAATCAATAACAAATTTCCCTGCCCACAAAATCAACAAATTTACCTTGCCTTTACAATCAACATTAATATAACCCTATCCTCAAAATCAATGTTAATCACCCTATCCTCAAAATCAACGTTAATCACCCCATCCTCAAAATCAATATCAAATTTCCCTTCCAACAAAATCAACAAATTTACCTTGCCTTTACAATCAACATTAATATAACCCTATCCTCAAAATCAACGTTAATCACCCTATCCTCAAAATCAACGTTAATCACCCTATCCTCAAAATCAACGTTAATCACCCTATCCTCAAAATCAACGTTAAATTTCCCTGCCCACATAATCAACAAATTTACCTTGCCTTTACAATCAACATTAATATAACCCTACCCTCAAAATCAACATTGATCACCCTATCCTCAAAATCAACGTTAATCACCCCATCCTCAAAATCAATATCAAATTTCCCTTCCAACAAAATCAACAAATTTACCTTGCCTTTACAATCAACATTAATATAACCCTATCCTCAAAATCAACGTTAATCACCCTATCCTCAAAATCAAAACCAAATTTCCCTGCCCACAAAATCAACAAATTCACCTTGCCTTTACAATCAACATTAATATAACCCTATCCTCAAAATCAACGTTAATCACCCCATCCTCAAAATCAACGTTAATCACCCTATCCTCAAAATCAAAATCAAATTTCCCTGCCCACATAATCAACAAATTTACCTTGCCTTTACAATCAACATTAATATAACCCTATCCTCAAAATCAACGTTAATCACCCTATCCTCAAAATCAACGTTAATCACCCCATCCTCAAAATCAATATCAAATTTCCCTTCCAACAAAATCAACAAATTTACCTTGCCTTTACAATCAACATTAATATAACCCTATCCTCAAAATCAACGTTAATCACCCTATCCTCAAAATCAAAATCAAATTTGCCTTCCAACAAAATCAACAAATTTACCTTGCCTTTACAATCAACATTAATATAACCCTATCCTCAAAATCAACGTTAATCACCCTATCCTCAAAATCAACGTTAATCACCCTATCCTCAAAATCAAAATCAAATTTCCCTGCCCACATAATCAACAAATTTACCTTGCCTTTACAATCAACATTAATATAACCCTATCCTCAAAATCAACGTTAATCACCCTATCCTCAAAATCAACGTTAATCACCCTATCCTCAAAATCAACGTTAATCATCCTATCCTCAAAATCAACGTTAATCACCCTATCCTCAAAATCAAAATAAAATTTCCCTGCCCACATAATCAACAAATTTACCTTGCCTCTACAATCAACCTTAATATAACCCTATCCTCAAAATCAACGTTAATCACCCTATCCTCAAAATCAACGTTAATCACCCTATCCTCAAAATCAACGTTAATCACCCTATCCTCAAAATCAACGTTAATCACCCTATCCTCAAAATCAACGTTAATCACCCTATCCTTAAAATCAACGTTAATCACCCTATCCTCAAAATCAACGTTAATAACCCTAGCCTCAAAATCAACGTTAATCACCCCATACTCAAAATCAACGTTAATCACCCCATCCTCAAAATCAACGTTAATCACCCGATCCTCAAAATCAATAACAAATTTCCCTGCCCACAAAATCAACAAATTTACCTTGCCTTTACAATCAACATTAATATAACCCTATCCTCAAAATCAATGTTAATCACCCTATCCTCAAAATCAACGTTAATCACCCCATCCTCAAAATCAATATCAAATTTCCCTTCCAACAAAATCAACAAATTTACCTTGCCTTTACAATCAACATTAATATAACCCTATCCTCAAAATCAACGTTAATCACCCTATCCTCAAAATCAACGTTAATCACCCTATCCTCAATATCAAAACCAAATTTCCCTGCCCACAAAATCAACAAATTTACCTTGCCTTTACAATCAGCACTAATATAACCCTATCCTCAAAATCAACGTTAATCACCCTATCCTCAAAATCAAAATAAAATTTCCCTGCCCACATAATCAACAAATTTACCTTGCCTTTACAATCAACATTAATATAACCCTATCCTCAAAATCAACGTTAATCACCCTATCCTCAAAATCAACGTTAATAACCCTATCCTCAAAATCAACGTTAATCACCCTATCCTCAAAATCAACGTTAATAACCCTATCCTCAAAATCAACGTTAATCACCCTATCCTCAAAATCAGCGTTAATAACCCTATCCTCAAAATCAACGTTAATAACCCTACCCTCAAAATCAACGTTAATAACCCTACCCTCAAAATCAACGTTAATCACCCTACCCTCAAAATCAACGTTAATCACCCTATCCTCAAAATCAACGTTAATAACCCTATCCTCAAAATCAACGTTAATCACCCTATCCTCAAAATCAACGTTAATCACCCTATCCTCAAAATCAACGTTAATCACCCTATCCTCAAAATCAACGTTAATCACCCTATCCTCAAAATCAACGTTAATCACCCTATCCTCAAAATCAACGTTAATACCCTATCCTCAAAATCAACGTTAATCACCCTATCCTCAAAATCAACGTTAATCACCCTATCCTCAAAATCAACGTTAATCACCCTATCCTCAAAATCAACGTTAATCACCCTATCCTCAAAATCAACGTTAATCACCTATCCTCAAAATCAACGTTAATCACCTATCCTCAAAATCAAAATCAAAATTTCCCTGCCCACATAATCAACAAATTTACCTTGCCTTTACAATCAACCTTAATATAACCCTATCCTCAAAATCAACGTTAATCACCCTATCCTCAAAATCAACGTTAATCACCCTATCCTCAAAATCAATATTAATCACCCTATCCTCAAAATCAACGTTAATCACCCTATCCTCAAAATCAACGTTAATCACCCTATCCTCAAAATCAACGTTAATCACCCTATCCTCAAAATCAACGTTAATCACCCCATCTCAAATCAACGTTAATACCCTATCCTCAAAATCAACGTTAATCACCCTATCCTCAAAATCAATAACAAATTTCCCTGCCCACAAAATCAACAATTTACCTTGCCTTTACAATCAACATTAATATAACCCTATCCTCAAAATCAACGTTAATCACCCTATCCTCAAAATCGTTAATCACCCCATCCTCAAAATCAAATTTTCCCTGCCCACAAAATCAACAAATTTACCTTGCCTTTACAATCAACATTAATATAACCCTATCCTCAAAATCAACGTTAATCACCCTATCCTCAAAATCAACGTTAATCACCCTATCCTCAATAATCAACAAATTTCCCTGCCCACAAAATCAACAAATTTACCTTGCCTTTACAATCAACATTAATATAACCCTATCCTCAAAATCAACGTTAATCACCCTATCCTCAAAATCAAAATCAAATTTCCCTGCCCACAAATCAACAAATTTACCTTGCCTTTACAATCAACATTAATATAACCCTATCCTCAAAATCAACGTTAATCACCCTATCCTCAAAATCAACGTTAATCAACCCTATCCTCAAAATCAACAAATTTACCTTCCTTTACAAAATCAACGTTAATAACCCTACCTCAAAATCAACGTTAATAACCCTATCCTCAAAATCAACGTTAATAACCCTACCCTCAAAATCAACGTTAATCACCCTACCCTCAAAATCAACGTTAATCACCCTATCCTCAAAATCAACGTTAATAACCCTAGCCTCAAAATCAACGTTAATAACCCTATCCTCAAAATCAACGTTAATACCCTATCCTCAAAATCAACGTTAATCACCCTATCCTCAAAATCAACGTTAATCACCCTATCCTCAAAATCAACGTTAATACCCTATCCTCAAAATCAACGTTAATCACCCTATCCTCAAAATCAACGTTAATCACCCTATCCTCAAAATCAACGTTAATCACCCTATCCTCAAAATCAACGTTAATACCCTATCCTCAAAATCAACGTTAATAACCCTATCCTCAAAATCAACGTTAATCACCCTATCCTCAAAATCAATATCAAATTTCCCTGCCCACAAAATCAACAAATTTACCTTGCCTTTACAATCAACATTAATATAACCCTATCCTCAAAATCAACGTTAATCACCCTATCCTCAAAATCAACGTTAATCACCCTATCCTCAAAATCAACGTTAATCACCCTAACCTCAAAATCAACGTTAAGAACCCTATCCTCAAAATCAAAATCAAATTTCCCTGCCCACATAATCAACAAATTTACCTTGCCTTTACAATCACCATTAATATAACCCTATCCTCAAAATCAACGTTAATCACCCTATCCTCAAAATCAACGTTAATCACTGAACTCAAAATTAATATTAATGACCCTACCCTCAAAATCAACGTTAATCACCCCATCCTCAAAATCAACGTTAATCACCCTATCCTCAAAATCAACGTTAATCACCCTATCCTCAAAATCAATATCAAATTTCCCTGCCCACAAAATCAACAAATTTACCTTGCCTTTACAATCAACATTAATATAACCCTATCCTCAAAATCAACGTTAATCACCCTATCCTCAAAATCAATATCAAATTTCCCTGCCCATAAAATCAACAAGTTCACCTTGCCTTTACAATCAACATTAATATAAACCCTATCCTCAAAATCAACGTTAATCACCCTATCCTCAAAATCATTATCAAATTTCCCTGCCCACAAAATCAACAAATTTACCTTGCCTTTACAATCAACATTAATATAACCCCATCCTCAAAATCAACGTTAATCACCCTATCCTCAAAATCAACGTTAATCACCCTATCCTCAAAATCAATATCAAATTTCCCTTCCCACAAAATCAACAAGTTTACCTTGCCTTTACAATCAACATTAATATAACCCTACCCTCAAAATCAACGTTAATCACCCTATCCTCAAAAAACAACGTTAATCACCCTATCCTCAAAATCAACGTTAATAACCCTATCCTCAAAATCAACGTTAATCGCCCTATCCTCAAAATCAACGTTAATCAAATTTCCCTTCCCACAAAATCAACAAATTTACCTTGCCTTTACAATCAACATTAATATAACCCCCTCAAAATCAACGTTAATCACCCTATCCTCAAAATCAACGTTAATCACCCTATCCTCAAAATCAACGTTAATCACCCTATCCTCAAAATCAACGTTAATCACCCTATCCTCAAAATCAATATCAAGATTCCCTTCCCACAAAATCAACAAATTTACCTTGCCTTTACAATCAACATTAATATAACCCTATCCTCAAAATCAACGTTAATCACCCCATCCTCAAAATCAATATCAAATTTCCCTTCCCACAAAATCAACAAATTTACCTTGCCTTTACAATCAACATTAATATAACCCTGCCTCAAAATCAACGTTAATCACCCTATCCTCAAAATCAACGTTAATCACCCTATCCTCAAAATCAACGTTAATCACCCTATCCTCAAAATCAACGTTAATAACCCTATCCTCAAAATCAACGTTAATCACCCTATCCTCAAAATCAACGTTAATACCCTATCCTCAAAATCAACGTTAATAACCCTATCCTCAAAATCAACGTTAATCACCCCATCCTCAAAATCAACGTTAATCACCCCATCCTCAAAATCAACGTTAATCACCCCATCCTCAAAATCAACGTTAATCACCCCATCCTCAAAATCAACGTTAATCACCCTATCCTCAAAATCAACGTTAATCACCCTATCCTCAAAATCAACGTTAATCACCCCATCCTCAAAATCAACGTTAATCACCCTTCCTCAAAATCAACGTTAATCACCCCATCCTCAAAATCAACGTTAATCACCCTATCCTCAAAATCAACGTTAATCACCCTATCCTCAAAATCAAAATCAAATTTCCCTGCCCACATAATCAACAAATTTACCTTGCCTTTACAATCAACATTAATATAACCCTATCCTCAAAATCAACGTTAATCACCCTATCCTCAAAATCAACGTTAATCACCCTATCCTCAAAATCAACGTTAATTACCCTATCCTCAAAATCAACGTTAATACCCTATCCTCAAAATCAACGTTAATCACCCTATCCTCAAAATCAAAATCAAATTTCCCTGCCCACATAATCAACAAATTTACCTTGCCTTTACAATCAACATTAATATAACCCTACCTCAAAATCAACGTTAATCACCCTATCCTCAAAATCAACGTTAATCACCCTATCCTCAAAATCAATATCAAATTTCCCTTCCAACAAAATCAACAAATTTACCTTGCCTTTAAAATCAATATTAATATAACCCTATCAAAATCAACGTTAATCACCCTATCCTCAAAATCAACGTTAATCACCCTATCCTCAAAATCAACGTTAATCACCCTATCCTCAAATCAAAATCAAATTTCCCTGCCCACATAATCAACAAATTTACCTTGCCTTTACAATCAACATTAATATAACCCTATCCTCAAAATCAACGTTAATCACCCTATCCTCAAAATCAACGTTAATCACCCTATCCTCAAAATCAACGTTAATCACCCTATCCTCAAAATCAACGTTAATCACCCTATCCTCAAAATCAAAATCAAATTTCCCTGCCCACATAATCAACAAATTTACCTTGCCTTTACAATCAACATTAATATAACCCTATCCTCAAAATCAACGTTAATCACCCTATCCTCAAAATCAAAATAAATTTCCCTGCCCACAAATCAACAAATTTACCTTGCCTTTACAATCAACATTAATATAACCCTATCCTCAAAATCAACGTTAATCACCCTATCCTCAAAATCAACGTTAATCACCCTATCCTCAAAATCAACGTTAATCACCCTATCCTCAAAATCAACGTTAATCACCCTATCCTCAAAATCAAAATCAAATTTCCCTGCCCACAAATCAACAAATTTACCTTGCCTTTACAATCAACATTAATATAACCCTATCCTCAAAATCAACGTTAATCACCCTATCCTCAAAATCAACGTTAATCACCCCATCCTCAAAATCAATATCAAATTTCCTCCACAAAATCAACAAATTTACCTTGCCTTTACAATCAACATTAATATAACCCTATCCTCAAAATCAACGTTAATCACCCTATCCTCAAAATCAACGTTAATCACCCTATCCTCAAAATCAACGTTAATCCCCTATCCTCAAAATCAACAAATTCCCTGCCCACAAAATCAACAAATTTACCTTGCCTTTACAATCAACATTAATATAACACCTATCCTCAAAATCAACGTTAATCACCCTATCCTCAAAATCAACGTTAATCACCCTATCCTCAAAATCAAAATCAAATTTCCCTGCCCACATAATCAACAAATTTACCTTGCCTTTACAATCAACATTAATATAACCCTATCCTCAAAATCAACGTTAATCACCCTATCCTCAAAATCAACGTTAATCACCCCATCCTCAAAATCAATATCAAATTTCCCTTCCACAAAATCAACAAATTTACCTTGCCTTTACAATCAACATTAATATAACCCTATCCTCAAAATCAACGTTAATCACCCTATCCTCAAAATCAAAATCAAATTTCCCTTCCAACAAAATCAACAAATTTACCTTGCCTTTACAATCAACATTAATATAACCCTACTCAAAATCAACGTTAATCACCCTATCCTCAAAATCAACGTTAATCACCCTATCCTCAAAATCAACGTTAATAACCCTACCCAAAATCAACGTTAATCACCCTATCCTCAAAATCAACGTTAATAACCCTATCCTCAAAATCAACGTTAATACCCTATCCTCAAAATCAACGTTAATAACCCTATCCTCAAAATCAACGTTAATCACCCTATCCTCAAAATCAACGTTAATCACCCTATCCTCAAAATCAACGTTAATCACCCTATCCTCAAAATCAACGTTAATCACCCTATCCTCAAAATCAACGTTAATCACCCTATCCTCAAAATCAACGTTAATCACCCTATCCTCAAAATCAACGTTAATACCCCATCCTCAAAATCAATATCAAATTTCCCTGCCCACAAAATCAACAAATTTACCTTGCCTTACAATCAACATTAATATAACCCTATCCTCAAAATCAACGTTAATCACCCTATCCTCAAAATCAACGTTAATCACCCTATCCTCAAAATCAACGTTAATCACCCTCCTCAAAATCAACGTTAATAACCCTATCCTCAAAATCAAAATAATTTCCCTGCCCACAAATCAACAAATTTACCTTGCCTTTACAATCAACATTAATATAACCCTATCCTCAAAATCAACGTTAATCACCCTATCCTCAAAATCAACGTTAATCACCTGCTCAAAATCAATAAATTTACCCTCCTCAAAATCAACGTTAATCACCCCATCCTCAAAATCAACGTTAATCACCCTATCCTCAAAATCAACGTTAATCACCCTATCCTCAAAATCAATATCAAATTTCCCTGCCCACAAAATCAACAAATTTACCTTGCCTTTACAATCAACATTAATATAACCCTATCCTCAAAATCAACGTTAATCACCCTATCCTCAAAATCAATATCAAATTTCCCTGCCCATAAAATCAACAAATTTACCTTGCCTTTACAATCAACATTAATATAACCCTATCCTCAAAATCAACGTTAATCACCCTATCCTCAAAATCAAAATCAAATTTCCCTGCCCACAAATCAACAAATTTACCTTGCCTTTACAATCAACATTAATATAACCCTATCCTCAAAATCAACGTTAATCACCCTATCCTCAAAATCAACGTTAATCACCCTATCCTCAAAATCAAAATCAAATTTCCCTTCCCACAAAATCAACAAATTTACCTTGCCTTTACAATCAACATTAATATAACCCTATCCTCAAAATCAACGTTAATCACCCTATCCTCAAAATCAAAATCAAATTTCCCTTCCAACAAAATCAACAAATTTACCTTGCCTTTACAATCAACATTAATATAACCCTATCCTCAAAATCAACGTTAATCACCCTATCCTCAAAATCAACGTTAATCACCCTATCCTCAAAATCAAAATCAAATTTCCCTGCCCACAAATCAACAAATTTACCTTGCCTTTACAATCAACATTAATATAACCCTATCCTCAAAATCAACGTTAATCACCCTATCCTCAAAATCAACGTTAATCACCCTATCCTCAAAATCAACGTTAATCACCCTATCCTCAAAATCAACGTTAATCACCCTATCCTCAAAATCAAAATAAACCCTGCCCACATAATCAACAAATTTACCTTGCCTTACAATCAACGTTAATATAACCCTATCCTCAAAATCAACGTTAATCACCCTATCCTCAAAATCAACGTTAATCACCCTATCCTCAAAATCAACGTTAATCACCCTATCCTCAAAATCAACGTTAATCACCCTATCCTCAAAATCAACGTTAATCACCCTATCCTCAAAATCAACGTTAATCACCCTATCCTCAAAATCAACGTTAATAACCCTATCCTCAAAATCAACGTTAATCACCCTATCCTCAAAATCAACGTTAATCACCCTATCCTCAAAATCAACGTTAATCACCCTATCCTCAAAATCAATCAAATTTCCCTGCCCACAAAATCAACAAATTTACCTTGCCTTTACAATCAACATTAATATAACCCTATCCTCAAAATCAACGTTAATCACCCTATCCTCAAAATCAACGTTAATCACCCTATCCTCAAAATCAATATCAAATTTCCCTGCCACAAAATCAACAAATTTACCTTGCCTTTACAATCAACATTAATATAACCCTATCCTCAAAATCAACGTTAATCACCCTATCCTCAAAATCAACGTTAATCACCCTATCCTCAAAATCAAAAAAATTTCCCTGCCCACAAAATCAACAAATTTACCTTGCCTTTACAATCAACATTAATATAACCCTATCCTCAAAATCAACGTTAATCACCCTATCCTCAAAATCAAAATCAAATTTCCCTGCCCACAAATCAACAAATTTACCTTGCCTTTACAATCAACATTAATATAACCCTATCCTCAAAATCAACGTTAATCACCCTATCCTCAAAATCAACGTTAATCACCCTATCCTCAAAATCAACGTTAATCACCTTCCTCAAAATCAACGTTAATAACCCTATCCTCAAAATCAACGTTAATCACCCTATCCTCAAAATCAACGTTAATCAACCCTATCCTCAAAATCAACGTTAATAACCCTACCTCAAAATCAACGTTAATAACCCTATCCTCAAAATCAACGTTAATCACCCTATCCTCAAAATCAACGTTAATCACCCTATCCTCAAAATCAACGTTAATACCCTATCCTCAAAATCAACGTTAATCACCCTATCCTCAAAATCAACGTTAATCACCCTATCCTCAAAATCAACGTTAATCACCCTATCCTCAAAATCAACGTTAATCACCCTATCCTCAAAATCAACGTTAATCACCCTATCCTCAAAATCAACGTTAATACCCTATCCTCAAAATCAACGTTAATCACCCTATCCTCAAAATCAACGTTAATCACCCTATCCTCAAAATCAACGTTAATCACCTATCCTCAAAATCAACGTTAATCACCCTATCCTCAAAATCAAAATAAAATTTCCCTGCCCACATAATCAACAAATTTACCTTGCCTTTACAATCAACATTAATATAACCCTATCCTCAAAATCAACGTTAATCACCCTATCCTCAAAATCAACGTTAATCACCCTATCCTCAAAATCAACGTTAATCACCCTATCCTCAAAATCAACGTTAATCACCCTATCCTCAAAATCAACGTTAATCACCCCATCTCAAAATCAACGTTAATCACCCCATCCTCAAAATCAACGTTAATCACCCTATCCTCAAAATCAATAACAAATTTCCCTGCCCACAAAATCAACAAATTTACCTTGCCTTTACAATCAACATTAATATAACCCTATCCTCAAAATCAACGTTAATCACCCTATCCTCAAAATCAACGTTAATCACCCCATCCTCAAAATCAACATCAAATTTCCCTTCCAACAAAATCAACAAATTTACCTTGCCTTTACAATCAACATTAATATAACCCTATCCTCAAAATCAACGTTAATCACCCTATCCTCAAAATCAACGTTAATCACCCTATCCTCAAAATCAAAACAAATTTCCCTGCCCACAAAATCAACAAATTTACCTTGCCTTTACAATCAACATTAATATAACCCTATCCTCAAAATCAACGTTAATCACCCTATCCTCAAAATCAAAATCAAATTTCCCTGCCCACATAATCAACAAATTTACCTTGCCTTTACAATCAACATTAATATAACCCTATCCTCAAAATCAACGTTAATCACCCTATCCTCAAAATCAACGTTAATCACCCTATCCTCAAAATCAACGTTAATCACCCTATCCTCAAAATCAACGTTAATAACCCTACCTCAAAATCAACGTTAATAACCCTATCCTCAAAATCAACGTTAATAACCCTATCCCAAAATCAACGTTAATCACCCTACCCTCAAAATCAACGTTAATACCCTAGCCTCAAAATCAACGTTAATAACCCTATCCTCAAAATCAACGTTAATAACCCTATCCTCAAAATCAACGTTAATACCCTATCCTCAAAATCAACGTTAATCACCCTATCCTCAAAATCAACGTTAATCACCCTATCCTCAAAATCAACGTTAATCACCCTATCCTCAAAATCAACGTTAATCACCCTATCCTCAAAATCAACGTTAATCACCCTATCCTCAAAATCAACGTTAATCACCCTATCCTCAAAATCAACGTTAATCACCCTATCCTCAAAATCAACGTTAATAACCCTATCCTCAAAATCAACGTTAATAACCCTATCCTCAAAATCAACGTTAATACCCTATCCTCAAAATCAATATCAAATTTCCCTGCCCACAAAATCAACAAATTTACCTTGCCTTTACAATCAACATTAATATAACCCTATCCTCAAAATCAACGTTAATCACCCTATCCTCAAAATCAACGTTAATCACCCTATCCTCAAAATCAACGTTAATCACCCTAACCTCAAAATCAACGTTAAGAACCCTATCCTCAAAATCAAAATCAAATTTCCCTGCCCACAAATCAACAAATTTACCTTGCCTTTACAATCAACCATTAATATAACCCTATCCTCAAAATCAACGTTAATCACCCTATCCTCAAAATCAACGTTAATCACTGAACTCAAAATTAATATTAATGACCCTACCCTCAAAATCAACGTTAATCACCCCATCCTCAAAATCAACGTTAATCACCCTATCCTCAAAATCAATATCAAATTTCCCTGCCCACAAAATCAACAAATTTACCTTGCCTTTACAATCAACATTAATATAACCCTATCCTCAAAATCAACGTTAATCACCCTATCCTCAAAATCAATATCAAATTTCCCTGCCCATAAAATCAACAATTCACCTTGCCTTTACAATCAACATTAATATAACCCTATCCTCAAAATCAACGTTAATCACCCTATCCTCAAAATCATTATCAAATTTCCCTGCCCACAAAATCAACAAATTTACCTTGCCTTTACAATCAACATTAATATAACCCTATCCTCAAAATCAACGTTAATCACCCTATCCTCAAAATCAACGTTAATCACCCTATCCTCAAAATCAATATCAAATTTCCCTGCCCACAAAATCAACAAATTTACCTTGCCTTTACAATCAACATTAATATAACCCTATCCTCAAAATCAACGTTAATCACCCTATCCTCAAAATCAACGTTAATCACCCTATCCTCAAAATCAACGTTAATAACCCTATCCTCAAAATCAACGTTAATCCCCTATCCTCAAAATCAATATCAAATTTCCCTTCCCACAAAATCAACAAATTTACCTTGCCTTTACAATCAACATTAATATAACCCCCTCAAAATCAACGTTAATCACCCTATCCTCAAAATCAACGTTAATCACCCTATCCTCAAAATCAACGTTAATCACCCTATCCTCAAAATCAACGTTAATCACCCTATCCTCAAAATCATTAATCAATTCCCTTCCCACAAATCAACAAATTTACCTTGCCTTTACAATCAACATTAATATAACCCTATCCTCAAAATCAACGTTAATCACCCTATCCTCAAAATCAACGTTCAAATTTCCCTTCCCAAAATCAACAAATTTACCTTCCTTTACAATCAACGTTAATATAACCCTATCCTCAAAATCAACGTTAATCACCCTATCCTCAAAATCAACGTTAATCACCCTATCCTCAAAATCAACGTTAATAACCCTATCCTCAAAATCAACGTTAATAACCCTATCCTCAAAATCAACGTTAATCACCCTATCCTCAAAATCAACGTTAATAACCCTATCCTCAAAATCAACGTTAATAACCCTATCCTCAAAATCAACGTTAATCACCCTATCCTCAAAATCAACGTTAATCACCCCATCCTCAAAATCAACGTTAATCACCCTATCCTCAAAATCAACGTTAATCACCCCATCCTCAAAATCAACGTTAATCACCCTATCCTCAAAATCAACATTAATCACCCTATCCTCAAAATCAACGTTAATCACCCCATCCTCAAAATCAACGTTAATCACCCTATCCTCAAAATCAACGTTAATCACCCTATCCTCAAAATCAACGTTAATCACCCTATCCTCAAAATCAACGTTAATCACCCTATCCTCAAAATCAAAATCAAATTTCCCTGCCCACATAATCAACAAATTTACCTTGCCTTTACAATCAACATTAATATAACCCTATCCTCAAAATCAACGTTAATCACCCTATCCTCAAAATCAACGTTAATCACCCTATCCTCAAAATCAACGTTAATTACCCTATCCTCAAAATCAACGTTAATTACCCTATCCTCAAAATCAACGTTAATCACCCTATCCTCAAAATCAAAATCAAATTTCCCTGCCCACAAAATCAACAAATTTACCTTGCCTTTACAATCAACATTAATATAACCCTACCTCAAAATCAACGTTAATCACCCTATCCTCAAAATCAACGTTAATCACCCTATCCTCAAAATCAATATCAAATTTCCCTTCCAACAAAATCAACAAATTTACCTTGCCTTTACAATCAACATTAATATAACCCTATCAAAATCAACGTTAATCACCCTATCCTCAAAATCAACGTTAATCACCCTATCCTCAAAATCAACGTTAATCACCCTATCCTCAAATCAAAATCAAATTTCCCTGCCCACAAATCAACAAATTTACCTTGCCTTTACAATCAACATTAATATAACCCATCCTCAAAATCAACGTTAATCACCCTATCCTCAAAATCAACATTAATCACCCTATCCTTAAAATCAACGTTAATCACCCTATCCTCAAAATCAACGTTAATCACCCTATCCTCAAAATCAAAATCAAATTTCCCTGCCCACATAATCAACAAATTTACCTTGCCTTTACAATCAACATTAATATAACCCTATCCTCAAAATCAACGTTAATCACCCTATCCTCAAAATCAAAATAAAATTTCCCTGCCCATATAATCAACAAATTTACCTTGCCTTTACAATCAACATTAATATAACCCTATCCTCAAAATCAACGTTAATCACCCTATCCTCAAAATCAACGTTAATCACCCTATCCTCAAAATCAACGTTAATCACCCTATCCTCAAAATCAACGTTAATCACTATCCTCAAAATCAAAATCAAATTTCCCTGCCCACAAATCAACAAATTTACCTTGCCTTTACAATCAACATTAATATAACCCTACCTCAAAATCAACGTTAATCACCCTATCCTCAAAATCAACGTTAATCACCCCATCCTCAAAATCAATATCAAATTTCACCCAACAAAATCAACAAATTTACCTTGCCTTTACAATCAACATTAATATAACCCTATCCTCAAAATCAACGTTAATCACCCTATCCTCAAAATCAACGTTAATCACCCTATCCTCAAAATCAACGTTAATCACCCCTATCCTCAAAATCAAAACCAAATTTCCCTGCCCACAAAATCAACAAATTTACCTTGCCTTTACAATCAACATTAATATAACACCTATCCTCAAAATCAACGTTAATCACCCTATCCTCAAAATCAACGTTAATCACCCTATCCTCAAAATCAAAATCAAATTTCCCTGCCCACATAATCAACAAATTTACCTTGCCTTTACAATCAACATTAATATAACCCTATCCTCAAAATCAACGTTAATCACCCTATCCTCAAAATCAACGTTAATCACCCTATCCTCAAAATCAATATCAAATTTCCCTTCCACAAAATCAACAAATTTACCTTGCCTTTACAATCAACATTAATATAACCCTATCCTCAAAATCAACGTTAATCACCCTATCCTCAAAATCAAAATCAAATTTCCCTTCCAACAAAATCAACAAATTTACCTTGCCTTTACAATCAACATTAATATAACCCTGCTCAAAATCAACGTTAATCACCCTATCCTCAAAATCAACGTTAATCACCCTATCCTCAAAATCAACGTTAATAACCCTACCCAAAATCAACGTTAATCACCCTATCCTCAAAATCAACGTTAATAACCCTAGCCTCAAAATCAACGTTAATAACCCTATCCTCAAAATCAACGTTAATAACCCTATCCTCAAAATCAACGTTAATCACCCTATCCTCAAAATCAACGTTAATCACCCTATCCTCAAAATCAACGTTAATCACCCTATCCTCAAAATCAACGTTAATCACCCTATCCTCAAAATCAACGTTAATCACCCTATCCTCAAAATCAACGTTAATAACCCTATCCTCAAAATCAACGTTAATAACCCCATCCTCAAAATCAATATCAAATTTCCCTGCCCACAAAATCAACAAATTTACCTTGCCTTTACAATCAACATTAATATAACCCTATCCTCAAAATCAACGTTAATCACCCTATCCTCAAAATCAACGTTAATCACCCTATCCTCAAAATCAACGTTAATCACCCTATCCTCAAAATCAACGTTAATCACCCTATCCTCAAAATCAACGTTAAGAACCCTATCCTCAAAATCAAAATAAATTTCCCTGCCCACATAATCAACAAATTTACCTTGCCTTTACAATCAACCATTAATATAACCCTATCCTCAAAATCAACGTTAATCACCCTATCCTCAAAATCAACGTTAATCACTGAACTCAAAATCAATATTAATGACCCTACCCTCAAAATCAACGTTAATCACCCCATCCTCAAAATCAACGTTAATCACCCTATCCTCAAAATCAACGTTAATCACCCTATCCTCAAAATCAATATCAAATTTCCCTGCCCACAAAATCAACATATTTACCTTGCCTTTACAATCAACATTAATATAACCCTATCCTCAAAATCAACGTTAATCACCCTATCCTCAAAATCAATATCAAATTTCCCTGCCCATAAAATCAACAAGTTCACCTTGCCTTTACAATCAACATTAATATAAACCTATTCTCAAAATCAACGTTAATCACCCTATCCTCAAAATCATTAATCAAATTTCCCTGCCCACAAAATCAACAAATTTACCTTGCCTTTACAATCAACATTAATATAACCCTATCCTCAAAATCAACGTTAATCACCCTATCCTCAAAATCAAAATCAAATTTCCCTGCCCACATAATCAACAAATTTACCTTGCCTTTACAATCAACATTAATATAACCCTATCCTCAAAATCAACGTTAATCACCCTATCCTCAAAATCAACGTTAATCACCCCATCCTCAAAATCAATATCAAATTTCCCTTCCAACAAAATCAACAAATTTACCTTGCCTTTACAATCAACATTAATATAACCCTATCCTCAAAATCAACGTTAATCACCCTATCCTCAAAATCAAAATCAAATTTCCCTTCCAACAAAATCAACAAATTTACCTTGCCTTTACAATCAACATTAATATAACCCTGCTTTCAAAATCAACGTTAATAACCCTATCCTCAAAATCAACGTTAATAACCCTACCCTCAAAATCAACGTTAATAACCCTACCCTAAAATCAACGTTAATCACCCTATCCTCAAAATCAACGTTAATAACCCTAGCCTCAAAATCAACGTTAATAACCCTAGCCTCAAAATCAACGTTAATAACCCTATCCTCAAAATCAACGTTAATCACCCTATCCTCAAAATCAACGTTAATCACCCTATCCTCAAAATCAACGTTAATCACCCTATCCTCAAAATCAACGTTAATCACCCTATCCTCAAAATCAACGTTAATCACCCTATCCTCAAAATCAACGTTAATAACCCTATCCTCAAAATCAACGTTAATAACCCCATCCTCAAAATCAATATCAAATTTCCCTGCCCACAAAATCAACAAATTTACCTTGCCTATACAATCAACATTAATATAACCCTATCCTCAAAATCAACGTTAATCACCCTATCCTCAAAATCAACGTTAATCACCCTATCCTCAAAATCAACGTTAATCACCCTAACCTCAAAATCAACGTTAAGAACCCTATCCTCAAAATCAAAATAAATTTCCCTGCCCACATAATCAACAAATTTACCTTGCCT
Organism: Palaemon carinicauda; assembly: GCF_036898095.1. Lineage (NCBI taxonomy): Eukaryota > Metazoa > Arthropoda > Malacostraca > Decapoda > Palaemonidae > Palaemon > Palaemon carinicauda. Next base: position 10,199,658 of record NC_090764.1, read on the forward strand.
TTACAATCACCATTAATATAACCCTATCCTCAAAATCAACGTTAATCACCCTATCCTCAAAATCAACGTTAATCACTGAACTCAAAATTAATATTAATGACCCTACCCTCAAAATCAACGTTAATCACCCCATCCTCAAAATCAACGTTAATCACCCTATCCTCAAAATCAACGTTAATCACCCTATCCTCAAAATCAATATCAAATTTCCCTGCCCACAAAATCAACATATTTACCTTGCCTTTACAATCAACATTAATATAACCCTATCCTCAAAATCAACGTTAATCACCCTATCCTCAAAATCAATATCAAATTTCCCTGCCCATAAAATCAACAAGTTCACCTTGCCTTTACAATCAACATTAATATAAACCTATTCTCAAAATCAACGTTAATCACCCTATCCTCAAAATCATTATCAAATTTCCCTGCCCACAAAATCAACAAATTTACCTTGCCTTTACAATCAACATTAATTAACCCCATCCTCAAAATCAACGTTAATCACTCTATCCTCAAAATCAACGTTAATCACCCCATCCTCAAAATCAATATCAAATTTCCCTTCCCACAAAATCAACAAGTTTACCTTGCCTTTACAATCAACATTAATATAACCCTATCCTCAAAATCAACGTTAATCACCCTATCCTCAAAAAACAACGTTAATCACCCTATCCTCAAAATCAACGTTAATAACCCTATCCTCAAAATCAACGTTAATCGCCCTATCCTCAAAATCAACGTTAATCACCCTATCCTCAAAATCAATATCAAATTTCCCTTCCCACAAAATCAACAAATTTACCTTGCCTTTACAATCAACATTAATATAACCCCGCCCTCAAAATCAACGTTAATCACCCTATCCTCAAAATCAACGTTAATCACCCTATCCTCAAAATCAACGTTAATAACCCTATCCTCAAAATCAACGTTAATCACCCTATCCTCAAAATCAATATCAAGATTCCCTTCCCATAAAATCAACAAATTTACCTTGCCTTTACAATCAACATTAATATAACCCTATCCTCAAAATCAACGTTAATCACCCCATCCTCAAAATCAATATCAAATTTCCCTTCCCACAAAATCAACAAATTTACCTTGCCTTTACAATCAACATTAATATAACCCTATCCTCAAAATCAACGTTAATCACCCTATCCTCAAAATCAACGTTAATCACCCTATCCTCAAAATCAACGTTAATAACCCTATCCTCAAAATCAACGTTAATAACCCTATCCTCAAAATCAACGTTAATACCCTATCCTCAAAATCAACGTTAATCACCCTATCCTCAAAATCAACGTTAATAACCCTATCCTCAAAATCAACGTTAATACCCCATCCTCAAAATCAACGTTAATCACCCCATCCTCAAAATCAACGTTAATCACCCCATCCTCAAAATCAACGTTAATCACCCCATCCTCAAAATCAACGTTAATCACCCCATCCTCAAAATCAACATTAATCACCCTATTCTCAAAATCAACGTTAATCACCCCATCCTCAAAATCAACGTTAATCACCCTATCCTCAAAATCAACGTTA
>NC_090764.1:10206723-10241723 GCF_036898095.1 Palaemon carinicauda
CATTAACTAGGACCACTTGAACTCATTCCCACGTAAGCCTAAGCATAGCCAGGTCTACTGGCATACTTCTGGAGGTAGGGAAAGTTTTCAATTCCAACAAGTGGGTCATGATCACTAGGCTAAAGGTTGAAACTACTGTACGGAAAACGCAGTGAATAGGCCTATTTTGTTCACGGCACCGGTATTATTATTATTATTGTTATTATTATTATTTGCTAAGCAACAACACTAGTTGGAAAAACAGGATGCTATAAGCGCATGGGCTCCAACAGGGAAAATAGCCCGGTGAGGAAAAGAAATAAGGAAATAAATAAACTACAAGAGGGTATGTCAAACCTATTATATTTTTTCAGTATATTGACACACAAAACATTACGTTTAAAAACTTTATAGTCGACGGCTATTATTTTTTTTAGTGGTTGGTATAAATAAACATGCTTGAAAAAGTTGTAGGAATTAAAACGAGATCTGGTGTTTTAGAGGAAAGTACCAAAATAAACTATGCTAATTAGAATGCCACTAATAAATAGCGCTATTTTCTACTACAAACACTACAGCAACGTAAGTATGTGACTAGCATATAATTTAAAACTTTTTCTATAATGTACAGAAAGAAGTTGTAGTATCAAAAATAGAAAATAAAAATATATGAAGCATGAAAGACTGCTGAAATTCAAGCTGATTTCCTTAGTTAATTGAGAAAAGAGTGAACACAAGGTTTAGAAAAGATGAGGTTTACGAGAAAGGATAATTTTCTATCTTGATATAGTTTCCCCTATTTTGGCCTAAAGAATAAAACTGTAATAGCGTATCATTACCAGTCCTAAAGATATTATTATTATTATTATTATTATTATTATTATTATTTAATTTCTAAGCTACAACCCTAGTTGCAAAAGCAGGATGCTATAAGCCCAGGGGCTCCAATAAGGAAAGTAGCCCAGTGACGAAAGGAAACAAGGAAGAACAAAATATTTTAAGAACAGTAACAACGTTAAAACAAATATTTCCTATATAAACTATCATAACTTTAACAAAACAAGAGGAAGAGAAATTCAGTCTATATATATATATATATATATATATATATATATATATATATATATATATATATATATATATATATATATATATATATATATATATATGAACTATCTCTCTACTTTACACCTGCTAAGATCCTATCTTCGAATCCTCAGACATTCAGAGATTGGTAAAAATAACACGAAACGGATAGCATAAAATCGTGTGTGAGCCTAGCGACAATTTTAGTCGTTACTTATTGAGGTTCGTTAACCCACGGGGCTCCTATGAGTCTAGTACCTTAGCTGTTTTTGGTAGGTAATAAAGAACTCTCTCTCTCTCTCTCTCTCTCTCTCTCTCTCTCTCTCTCTCTCTCTCTCTCTCTCTCTCTCTCTCTCTAGGTATCTTTATCCATCGTTGTATATCAACTTTATTTGTACATAGTTATAAGGATAATGTGGATGCTATTATTAAGTCTAGTACCCGATTCCTTCAATTTTGAGACTGCTTGTTCTTAGACAGCATTATTAGTGTATATGTAGGCAAAGGTGCAGTGGGCTTAACCAGCTGATCTGATAACATCTCTTAAGATGAAATTTAAACTGAAAAATGTCACCTTCAACCGATAAGAGAGTCACCAGCTGCAATCTTTGACAGGCGAAGCGCTTTCAAAACATACAATCCTAATTGGAGTCAGCTTTAAGAAATCACGCGACTTCTCACTGGGTCACGAAAAGAGGAATGAGAAGAATTTCTTCATTGGCTTTAATTCCTCACTTGGGAGATTCTGATATCTCTCTGAGGAGATTTCTGGGACTTTCTTCTTTTCTACAATCACCATTATAAAAAAAAATGAATAAAAAATGAAAAAAATAAAAAGTCCTTCAAACGATGTTGGAGGCGTTTTACAATTATAGACGCAAGATAAATTTCGCGAGTAGATCGCACGATAAAATCATGTAAATTATATATAATTTATTGTAGTCGTTATAATTTATTCTAATCGTTATCTAAATGTGCAGAAATTTATCTATATTTGCTAATCATAGTACTACTTAATTTTGAAAATATGTTAGTTATTCTTAACTATACGTATGCATGAAGCGACCTAGCGCGGATCAGAATTTCAACTTGATTCGTTCTCACATTTAATCATAACCATTCGTTGCTTTCTTCCAGAGACTATAATCCAAATATTTCCTATTTTCCACTTCAAGTGCCAAACTACAATCCCTTTCTGTACAATACACCAACCTCCCCATTGTGCTCAAACTACAGAATTACGTTAACACTGTTTAGAACATATTTACACAACTTAAATCCAGTCTGATTTAAATCCTAATCTCTAGATAAGCTAGATGAGACAGTTTGCTTTCACTTTCCAGTAAAGCACATTTTATATAAACTTCTAAGCTGCAGGGGTGTTTAATAAAAACTTCTAAGCTCCTAAAACTATTCATACATTTAGGTTGAATTTATGCTTGTTAGTGAATAGGTTTTTGTGTATGCAGTTCTTTACACGCTCAAACACACACACATTTATATATATATATATATATATATATATATATATATATATATATATATATATATATATATATATATTATCATCATGATCAGCAAAGTTATACTAGTCAGAGTCACCAATACTAGGTTGATTTGCTGTGAGCGATCAAACGAAAATCTCCCACCGTACTGGCCAGCGTGGTGATGAATGTCTTACAGTGGACTAGAAACGGCTGCATTTGTTGTTATATATATATATATATATATATATATATATATATATATATATATATATATGTATATATATATATATATATATATATATATATATATATATATATATATATATATATATATATATATATATGCAAAATAACAAGAGGCATTTTATATAATTGTATATGCTTAGGAAAAAAAAGTCGTTATAATTTAAGAAAAAAAAAGAGAGATACTGACTGAGTGCCAAACCGGTTGCTCTATTCGAGTGATGACAACTGTGCCTCTGACGCAAACAAATTTCAACATCTAGGATTAAGAAAAAAAAATGTGAATGAGATGATGTGTCAGGTACATATGTTCGTTCGCCTAGAACCGCTCCCTCTGTTCTTATAAAGGTATGCAATTTTGCAAGTGTTTGCGTGTGTCACATGCCTGAAGAAATGGCCGTTGCATTGCCTAAATAGTTTCAAGGTGCAACTTTAAAATGCTAAAGAGTTGGAGCTTGTATGCAGTAGTAAAAGTGCTATTATTAGTAATTACATAACAGAACTACTTGTTACAATCTTTGTTAAATTTATAGTTTATGGTCATTGCAAGTAATAAGACCAGTGTTAATGTATTGATCAGAAACTTGGGCACTTAGACAAAAAGAGGAAGAAAAGCTTGATAGAACACTGGTTAGAATGCTGAGGTGCATAATGGAAATATCACTCCTGGAAAGATTGGAAAATGATGAAATAAGAAGAATGGCAGGCATAGTAAAGGTTACAGAGATGATAAGAGTGTCACGGCTGAGATGGTGTGGGCATGTGTAGAGGATGAATGGTGGGAAAGGAGTGAGAAGGGCTTGGGAAGAGCCTGTTGTGGGAAGTGGGGGGGGGAGATTGAGAGATAAGCAGATAATTAGATGGCGAGATAAGGTGAAGAATATGGAGAGAAGAGGTTTGGTGGAAAAGGATGCCTTTAATAGAAGGCATTGGAGAGTGTGCAACAGGCAACCGACCCCTTAATGTAAGGATAAAGGTGGGAAAAGTCATTGAAAGTATGTCACTAAAATACAACTACAATAAGATAAGAGCTGTTGCCACATTTCCCTAAAGCAATTCATCGCTATCCAAAGTGATAATTTGGTAAATATGGCATTTTTTTAGCAGCGTTGCCATATCTTCTCTTACATTAAAGGACTTATGACGGGCCGAGAGAAGGTTGTGACTCAAAGGCAGGATGAAAGCAACTGAGTGAGTTTATTACAGGAGACTCTCCTTTATATACAAAAGCTCAAGGCAACAGGAATTTTCCTGTTCAAAATCTACACCGTTACCATTGAGAAAAACAGACATGTTTATTCAGGTTCTTTTTAGAGCGAGGGAAGTGCGAAGATACAAGCACAAAATGAACTATGTACGATCGTGTGACACACGGTTGGTACAGACTTCCGATTAAAGACTGATCAGCGAGATGCAAATCGTTTCATCGCCATCGTTAAAGCTTTACTAAGTTACGGAAGTGAAATGAATATGAAATATTCAGGCAATGACCAAAAGAAACTCTCTTTGGTAATCCTGGATCTCCATCTATATTCAAGTGGTTGTTTCGTAGATATTCTGCCAGGATTGAGGTTAAATGCAAAAGAGAAATACTAACAAAAGATTAAATGGAGTATAAAGACTTTGAAGAAGATCAAAAACTGAAATGGAAAAGGTATAGGTCAATCGGAGACCCAAGTATTATTATTATTATTATTATTATTATTATTATTATTATTAGCTAAGCTACAATCCTAGTTATAAAACCAAGATGATATAAAACCAAGGACTCCAATAGGGAAAATAGCTTAGTGAGGAGAGGAATTAATGAAATAATTGAACGATATGAGAAATAATGAACAATTAAAATAAAAAATTTTTGAAATATTAGCAACAATAAAACAGATATTTCATATACAAACTATAAAAATGGACTTGTGTAACTCTCTTCAACATAAAAACATTTGCTGCAAGTTTGAACTTTTGAAATTCTATTTGTTGCAAAATTATTATTTACAATAAAAAGGGGTCATCTGAAAATCCAGCATATCGAAGTGAACTAAGACGAGGTAACATAGAATGGCTAACAAGCCCTATACTCATTTTTTTAATGAGGCGCATTTGCACTGACTCGCAGCAGTGCCCTTTTAGCTCGGAAAAGTTTCCTGCTATCTGATTGGTTAGAATTATCTTACCCAACCAATCAGCGATCAGGAAACTTTTCCGAGCTAAAACGGCAAGCCCCAAATGAAGAAATTAGCATATGCGTTACGGGAAAATATACCTATTAATCGTGTTTTAGAAAATCTGTGTAGATGAATAAGTTTATTTTTTCACAAAGCATTAAACATATTGAGGATATTAATTGCTTTAAATCCCTTTGTGCTTTTTCATTACATCTAAGTGAAAACACGCAATCGTTACGAAGGGATATAATTCACTTTTTTTTTTAATTGACTAAACTAGAAAGAAAGTTAAAGGTCCTTTAGAGTTCTCTTGCTTGAGGGCACACTCGTGCACACTAATCTATCTTATTTCTCTTACTCTTGTTTTGTTAAAGTTTTTATAGTTTATATAGGAAATATTTATTTTAATGTTGTTACTGTTATTAATATATTTCATTTTTTTTCTAGTTTCCTTTCCTCACTGGGCTATTTTCCCTCTTGGAGTCCCTGGGTTTAAAGCATCCAGCTTTTCCAACTAGGGTTGTAGCTTAGCAAGTAATAATAATAATAATAATAATAATAATAATAATAATAATAATAATAATAATAGTTCAGATGGACGATTTAATTTATTATCTTGAGGATTTTTTTGAGATGAAAGATTATCCGTAATCAATCAGTCAATCAAAAGGCTTCTATCACTTACTAATCCGAATACCATCTTCTTTTCCGATGCTGGAAAACACCGCTTGCTGATTCAGTAAACTCAGATTTTGCTGACTCCCCTAAATTTATGCGATAAATGGACCTTGTAGGTCTTGAGGGGGCACACACTGCTGAACTTGGTGATTTCCACCCTTGAACGTCTTTCATCAATACGTCTCACTTCATTTTTTATCAGGCCCGCTTGGCTAAATTACATTCCTAGACATATTTGCATTCAGAGACGATTGGCGAAATATAACCGGGGCCCTTTGCATCAATAGGCGTAGGAGGAGATGATGATGATGATGATGAGACATATTTGATGCGCTATTTAGGGGGCTTCCATATTTCTAGAAGATAAAAACTCTGAAATACAGGGATCAAAACAAGACGGAAACAAGCATGCGATATACTTGTGGAAAAACTGAAAGTGTGAGATAAATTTAAGATTCAGTAACGAAGTGAATCAACTTAATTAAAAGAGATTTTGGACAATGATATGAAAAGATGATGTCAAAAGAGTCTGGTGCTGGTGAAAATGGTGCATATATTCCATCTCAATGAAATTGAGATCTTTTATGCTTAATTAAGGATCAAAATCTCTCATACTTTTATAACTAATACAAAACTGAGTGGTTTGATCAAATAAGCTTTATCCGGTTTCAAGATAAATTTTCTTGTTCTCATGTCGAAACATGATAAAATCCGTTTGTTATACTAGTTTGACAAAATATTCTAACGTGTATAGATTCCTTTGTTTCTGTAACCTACAAAATTTGCATAGTTAGCAGCATCGAAAAATATTGTGTTACTTTGTACTGTGGTCCTTTCGATTACCTCTGTCTGCTTTTTACAATTTGTGTGTATAAAGACTATAACAAGAATAAAGAGACATACACTATAGGACAAACGTATAAATATTGCCACTAGTAAAATCTAGCTAAAACATCGCTTGCATTCTTCCATAATTTCTAACATCTCATTTATTCTGTTTAAGTGACAAAATTAAATTATCTTTTAAACGGTGGTTTCACTACTACTACTACTACTACTACTACTACTGCTACTACTACTACTACTAGTAGTAGTAGTAGTAGTAGTAGTAGTAGTAGTAGTAGTTAAACCAAAACCTTAGTTGGAATAGCACGATGCTAAAAGCCCAAGGGCTTCAACAGTGAGGAAAGGAAATAAGGAAACAGAACTGTGTCTACCTGTACCTTCAAGCAATATAACTCTAACTCAAGACAATAGAAGAACAATGTTACAAAGGCTATGTCACTACCCAAGTCTAGGGGACAATGGGTTAATTTTGGTGTCCTCCAAGAAGAGCTGCTTACCATAGCTAGAGTTTCTTCTACCCTTACTAAACGGAACCTAGCCACTGAACACTGAATAATACCAGTGCTGTAGTGAACCCCTTGAGTGTAGAAGAATATTTTGGTAATCTTAGTGTTGTCTAGTGTATAAGAAAAGAGGAGAATGTGTATAGAATAGGCCAGAATATTCGGTGTATGTATAAGCAAAGGATAAAATAATTTCATTTTTGGTAACTAGTTCTATAACTTACTGAGCATATTCTGTAGCAATAGAGTACAGTTTTATGAGCAATGATTACATGGTAGGAGATAAAGTGGCCCTTTAATTAATTACCATTTTCCTTTTAATTTGAAACTTGGGCTTTACGTCATGCCAAAATTTTATCTTCAGTGGAAACTGTCCTGAACAAATATACTAGTAAAATGTCGTTTAGTTAGGTTTAAAAGCTAATTAATTTGTATCAGATTTATCTTAGAAATAAATCACCAAAGTATCCTAGTATTTTTCCCGTGGTATAAAAATGCAAGGTTAATTTAAAAAAAAAAAAAAAAAACACTTGGTTAACCTATCCCAGCTATTAAAAGATATTATAATGGGCTTGTGCCAAGTAGTTCCTCCCACACGCACCACACAATTACGAGAATTCATGTACAACTGAAAAGTCAATATTGAATGCTGAAATGGCCCATGCAAAACTCACACTTTTTTTAACGCAATGGGCATAGTTAAAGTTACAAATTATGCTGAAATACAGTTACTTTTAGCTGTACTTTTGGTACACAATTGGGTGACACAACTAGGGTTGTAACTTGAGAGACAATCTGAACTACAGGGGTACTCAGTAGAGCGCAAACCTTCGCCGTGGCAATTATTTCTCGACATTTTGCTCAACTTTGACCTTGACCTTAACATGTATTAATTTGCGTGGATTTTCATACACTCAAATGTGGACCAAGTTTGAAGTCTTTGTGACAACGATGTCCAAACTTATGGCTGATTACGTGAATTGGACAATTTATTTGACCGTGACCTTGACCTTTGATCTTGACCTTCAAAACTGTAGTTATTTCCAGCTTTATACAAAACAGTACTCTACGATTGAAATTGTGGCCAGGAAGCTGTTCGCAAATAAACAAACACACGCACAAACAGGGGGTAAAACATAACCTTCCAACTTCGTTGGCGGAGGTAAATACTAAGATTTAAATATTTCAAAACTTAATGTGATGTGCAATCACTATCTTGACTCACGGATGGTATTTGATGACAATTTTAAAGCAAGATAATTCATTACTCAATCATGTGAATTATTTTCTTATCCTCAGCCTTCACCTCATTATTATTATTATTATCATTAGCTAAGTTACAACATTTGTTGGAAAAGCAGGATACTATAACCCCAAGGCTCCAACAGGGAAAATAACCCAATGGTTAAAGGAAATAAGGAAACAGCAAGAGAATTCTCAACGGTTAAAAATATCTATAAAGTCATGAGCATTTGATTTCATTATTCTCTACACAACGGACACTTTTTTAAAATATGATAAACCAGGCAAAATTAAAGCATGACATTCGAAACAGTAGGTGGCATACGACGATAAACAAATTGCAGTCAATCTTGCCTTGGATGCCATAGCCTCTGTACCATGGTCTTCCACTGTCTTGGGTTAGAGTTCTCTTGCTTGAGGGTACACTCGGGCACAGTATTCTATCTTATTTCTCTTCCTCTTGTTTTGCTAAAGCTTTTATAGTTAATATAGGAAATATTTATTTTAATGTTGTTACTGTTCTTAAAATATTTTATTTTTCCTCGTCTCCTTTCCTCACTGGGCTATTTTCCCTGTTGGAGCCACTGGCGTTATAGCATCCTGCTTTTCCAACTGGGGTTGTAGCTTAGTAAGTAATAATAATAATAATAATAATAATAATAATAATAATACACCTGTCTATGGTTTGACTGGCTCATACATTAGCACGAAACAAAAGTGAGGGGCCATGGTAACCAGGGTTGCCAGGATTTCTAAATGAGAAAAGGCCAACTTCTAATCAACCGCAGCTTTAAAAGGCCAACACATTAGTAGAAAAAAGGCCAAATATATAGTATTTAGGGTCCCCCTTTTTTCATGATATTACTAAAGGCCAACCAATATTTTAAAAAGGCCAAATTTGAGGGGGGGGTTGGCCTGAAAAAAGGCCAACCTGGCAACCCTGATTGGTAACTACCATTACTTTTTTTTCTTTATTCTGGCAACAGCTCCTGTTACTACAGAGTATTAAATATGACTCAGATATACTGTTTTGTCTTTTTAAATGGGTTTGCTTACTTATAAATAAAAATAGCTCTACTGTTAATCATATTAACACATAAAATCTTATTCATGAGACTATTCTCCTATAAATTTGGAGCTTTATGATATAAGCTCGAAATTACACAATAGTTATAAAAAACGGGAAGTTCCACTGCACCTACTATGTCACCCCACCAGCGATGCCTCGCCAAAAAGAACTTAGCTCCCCTGTTCAGTCCAAAAATAAGAAACGAAATGCATTTGTGTCATATTTCTGTCTATATATATTAAAGGATAGTGCGTTAGGGGTGAGATCTTCATATATGAGCAATTGTTGAATTTTAAGATTTTGTGGTAGAATAGAGAAAATCTAGTTTAAAACTTGAAAAGAAAAGCGTCCTTTTAGAATATATATATATATATATATATATATATATATATATATATATATATATATATATATATATATATATATATATGTCACCATCATCTCCTACGCCTATTAACGCAAAGGGTCTCGGTTACATTTCGCCAGTCGTCTCTATCTTGAGCTTTTAATTTGTGTTTGAGTTAAATTTTAAATAAATGAAGGCAATTTTGCAGTAGAATTTACCTTCTCTCCTAATCAATAGGGGAGAATTGATTCAACAATTCGATAGGAGGAAGATAAACCTAAAACTTGGTCACAGCCAGAATGAAACTTAAGGTTAACAAAGGAAAGATCTAATTGGAAAGGATGGTCATATATATATATATATATATATATATATATATATATATATATATATATATATATATATATATATATATATATATATATATATATTTGGATGAAAATCAACACAATATTGTGTCCAAATAGATATAAATCTCTATCTCCAACTCGGATCAAACCCTAGTCTCATGATATTTAAGGCGAAGTCGCTATCAATCATGCCACAGAGGCTCAAAAAAAAGGTTGAATCCTCAGTGCTAATTACCATGAGTAAATATAGACGAAAACCAGCACAATATATTTGTATTTCACTACTTTAATGTGTTGATTTTCATCCATATTGACTATATTGACTCAATAACGGTAATTTAAATTAAAAGTTATCATTTAGGTAACCTTGGGGGTCGGTAAGTACAGCAAAACTCACTGGTACTAAAGACTGTAGTCCCGCCAAGTTAAATCTTGAAAAGCAGTTAGCGCTTAACGTTCTAACTTCTTTTGAGCCTCTGGAGGCGTAATTGATTGCGACCTTGCATTTCATTTGAAAGAGAAAGGTTCAATCCTAGTATGAGGTAGAAAATTATATATATATATATATATATATATATATATATATATATATATATATATATATATATATATATAGTAAGATACGAGAGCAAACTCAAGTAGAGGAAATCTAAACATGTAAGAAAAACAAATGGAAATGAGCATATGGACATTCAGAATGATAGATTGGGCCCTTAGAGATTGTAAAAGAAGGGAATATATATATATATATATATATATATATATATATATATATATATATATATATATATATATATATATATATATATATATATATATATGTGTGTGTGTGTGTGTGTGTGTGTGTGTGTGTGTGTGTGTGTGTGTATTCCGACAAGCTCGTCAAAGATATTTGAATACTGTGGTAATTTCGTTAAACTAAATCCTACTATATTTCTAAATTTCCAAAAACGTTAATTTCCTTTTATTTACGTTTAAAAGATATTAATATACGATATATTAAGAAATAGCCGTTTCGTTGTCGTTGATTCATAAATCAAATATATATTTTCGATACAAAATAAAGATTTATCACTATATTCTATAACAAATACGAAATAATAACGCGTTTTTTCGGCAATGGCGATTATGATAAGTGTAACAAAACGTTAAAAATGGAGTTACAATTATTTTGGTTGAACATCAAATTAGTACAATCGTAGTTATCTCTGGAACGGTTTTTGTTTCGGCCACCAAGCGGTGAAGGCAACTAAAGGTCGGCTTTCGAACGAAGCTATCATATCACTTGATATTCCTTTCATGCAGCTGGTTTTACGCAAGACTACTGTAGAATATCTTCATCTAGTTGTCAGTCGCAATCCATACATATTAAAAAATCATAAAATGGTATTATATAAGTTCCTGCACTGTAGCCTAAATCGTAGTTTGGTAAAACCTGAAAATACTTTAGTTTACCTGGTCAGGCGCAATCCAACGAAGTAGATCGATCAGAAATATTCTTTAACTAAAACGTTTAAAATACCACACAACACATTAAATAAATATACAACAGTGTTGATTTAAAACGGTTGAAAATATAAGCACGCAAATCATGAAGATATTCAACAGCTTTGATTTCACGGAAACAACTGCTATAGACCAACGGTCCAAATGACTTGATCACTCGGCGTTCTGATACAGGTTTTAAACAGAGCTGACTTGGCTGGAAATAGCTTAATCTGTAACCAATAAACTCATACTGTAAAGATAACATCGCGACATATGATTTGTATTCGATATTTCAATCGTGCCGTATAGGCAAAAGCATTATACATAATACAGCATTGTGTGTATGAGATATTTTATACGAGTTCTCTTCTTGAATCAGCATTCAAAGGACGAACTATTTGATCGTATGGAAGCTTCTGATTTCTAGGTTGCTGGCAATGTTCTATAGGCTATACAAATGTTTGAATAGAACAGTATTCTCTCTCTCTCTCTCTCTCTCTCTCTCTCTCTCTCTCTCTCTCTCTCTCTCTCTCTCTCTCTCTCAACTTTGTACAAGCAAGGCGCCTTTTTTTTTTTTTTACTCTGCAGACCAACAAGGTTTCATGTTCTGGAATATGGTCTAAGTTCACGTTACTAACAAAATCGTATGTTGTGTTTGAGTTAAATTTAAAATAAATGAAGGGAATTTTGCATAATTTACCTTCTTTCCAAATGAACCAATAGCGGAGAACTAATTCAACAATTCGAAAGGAAGATAAACCTAAAATTTGGTCACAGCCAAAACGAAACTTCTAGAATAACGTGAAGTGTTAGCCAGGGAAGATCTAATTGGAAAGGATGGTCATTATTAAAAAATATAACAAATGCGCACTGAGTTAATTAAGAGACGGTGACAGAAATTAATTATTATCCAGTTCAAGGACAAGGAATTCTATAGACCGCAAGTTTTGTCCACCGTCGAGCAGTACATTGATCGCTGGTTTGAATGAGACTAATGAATGGAATTTGTTGGGGCGCCAAATAAAGAATTTAAACAAATCAATCCGGTATGAATGGTGCTATAAACGTATACACATATACATACACATTAATATGTTTGTGAGAGAGAGAGAGAGAGAGAGAGAGAGAGAGAGAGAGAGAGAGAGAGAGAGAGAGAGAGAGAGAGAGACTATTGTTCCAGATGATTCAACAGTCTCCAACTAAGAGAGGAGTTTGAACCAGAACTGAAAGCGAGATTGATTCGCTATTCACAACAACTGCAACTTTCTCCTATAATGGAACGTGTCTTCAAGTCTCAAGCGCTAATGCTCAGCTTATCCAAAATTCTTGGCACGAAAAACAGAGAGAGAGAGAGAGAGAGAGAGAGAGAGAGAGAGAGAGTTGGCAAATGCGAAATTGAAATATGGCATATTTCATATTGGCTGAATATGCACTGTGTCCTTCCTCTTCTCAGTTTCTCAAGTTCATAACTACCTCTAAAAACAGGCTTGAATTTTTATTTATTTTTTTATTTTAAGATTGTAAACATTCAAAAAATAATATGCATTGCTTTTTTTAGACCATCTGTTTGTTATAGAATTAGCTAACGATATAATAATAATAATAATAATAATAATAATAATAATAATAATAATAATAATAATAATAATAAGCGCAATGAACAGTAGGAAGCACAAAAGTATGAAGGGAATTTATACAAGCAAGAGGAGGAGGGGCTGGTTACCTTATTATGATGCTCTTATCTAAAGGTTTGTAAACAACATAAATAGTAGTGGCACCATTCATATACATTAGAACAAATATAAACATGGTAAATAGCTTGAATCCGTGCTGGTATGAACGCAAATATTACGTATACACACGCTACTATTAGATGGTAACTCGACTATATGCTTAGAAATCAAATGACATAAAGGATAGTTACGAACGTTTAGGGGCTCGGGATGCACGAAGGACATCATCTTGCCTCATGCATATCACCTAAGCTTCATGCAGACACGCTTTCCTACTTGTTTATTTATGAAGATCTGAGGTGCATCAGCAGTCAGCAGCAGCTGTGTTGCAGCAGAAGTCGCAGAGTAGTCAGTAGTGAAGTAGGAAGAAGAAGAAGAAAGGAAGAGGATGGATGAGGAGGAGGAGCAGCGAACGCAAGTTTCTGAATGAAAAAAATAGAAATGCTACCTGCATGTATTAATACGAGAGGCCGTTTGGGAACCAGGGTCCAAGAGGTGACCGGGTGAAGCCCAAGGCCGAACCCACGGTCTCCTCTCGTCAGCGCCCACACTCATTGGGGCGATGAAGACGTCCTCCCTTCAGGTGGATGGTGCAAAGCTGCGTTCGTCCAGGACTTGTGATAGAAAATTAGGGAAGGCGTATACACACTAAGATTAGTTTGCAGATCCCTTTTGTTGGTTTTCCTTTGGCCTTGTGCCGAAAGAAGACGAAATAGAGATGAGAGGATTCGAAGTGCAATTCTCTTCGTCGGTTTTTAGGTCATGGGTCTCTAAATCCGGTGTATCTTGTAGAAGATGACAAACGGCAGACGGAATGTCACTACAACTGATTAGACAATAATCCTGGTGTCATAGAAGTCACAGAATACACTCAACTACAAAATAAAGTTTCCCACTCTTTTGTACTTCACCATTTTCACAATTCAGCCGTTGTTTTTCATGAAACCGACTCTTTAGAAAGAGATTTTACACTAAAAGCAAGTCACAGAGAAGCGTAGGGTAAACTGCAATGGACGACAAAGGCTACTGAAGCGGGGCAGTACGCTCTGGGGTGTTCAGTGAAGAGCGAGCACCGCTGCTGGTGCTCCGTGGTGGCGCCGGCTAGGGCAGAATTGGCACTAAGAACACCTGCAGAGAAGGCCATGCCAAGTGCCAAGAAGCAACACCTATCAGCAGCCCTCATACCCAGGCCCCACCCCCGCCCCCAAGATCTCCACATGACTTTCCACCGCCATTAACCTCGCCCTAGGGCCACACCTCCCCCAGTTTATCCTGGCGTTGCCCCATTTCTACCGCTAGCGGTTTTTTTTTTACCTCTCTTTTATCCCGAATACCCAACCATTGTGGCTTCTAGAACGTATACTAGAAACAAGAATTAACTTAGAAATCATGAACGTTGGTTTACGTTGACAGTTGGGCGTCATTGCGTTATTCATACTGTATTAATGACAATATACGGTCTCCTTATTCACAACAAGGACTAGTCTCAAGTTATTGATGACACCATCACGGCTATAAAGGGGCATTTGAAATACCCTGTGTCATGCTACCATTATTTTACTGAACTCGACTACATTTCGATTAAATCGCTCTCTCTCTCTCTCTCTCTCTCTCTCTCTCTCTCTCTCTCTCTCTCTCTCTCTCTCTCTCTCTCTCTCTCTCAAGTGATGTGGGGTGATCTTGACGTAAACACTGTGCATATATATATATATATATATATATATATATATATATATATATATATATATATATATATATATATATATATATATATCTGTGTGTGTATGGTGTGTGTATATATATATATATATATATATATATATATATATATATATATGTGTGTGTGTGTGTGTGTGTGTGTGTGTGTGTGTATATATATATATATATATATATATATATATATATATATATATATATATATATATATGTGTGTGTGTGTGTGTGTGTGTGTGTGATGGAAATTCTTTTCCAAATTCAGTCGTAAAGGAAAATAGCAGTACTAATCAAGGCCACCCGTACTAGGTTGGTTTGCGTGAGCGATCAGACAAAAATCTCCCACCATCACCAATCCTTTGTCCTGCAGTGGACTAAAACCGGTTGCACTTTATATATATATATATATATATATATATATATATATATATATATATATATATATATATATATATATATACATTTATTTGTTTACCACTTACAGTATCATCAAAACCCATTACAAATATCCCTCTCTTATCTATATCTTCATGCCAGGCACTTCGCCATTCGCATATGTACCGTGTGTCAAATGAAAGATAATCTATGTATGGTTAACAGTGTTACTGGGTCTAACGGTAACATTTTCGTACTATTATTGCCTTCATTTGAACATAATTCCATGCGAATTTAATAAGGATTGTTATTATTATTATTATTATTATTATTATTATTATTATTATTATTAGCTAAGTTACAATTTTAGTTAGGTTGTGGTGGCTGATGTGGTAACCTCCCTGACCGGTGACCGCTCAAACTCGTTAGTTTCTTTGGTCGCTGCAACCTCACCCTCCTTGTGAGATAAGGATGGGGGGTTTGGGAGAGTCTATAGGTCTATCTGCTGAGTCCTCAGAAGACATTATCTAGCCCTCCTTAGTCCTAGCTTGGATGGAGAGGGGCTTGGGCGCTAATCATTTGTATATATGGTCAGTCTCTAGGGCATTGTCCTGCTCGATAGGGCAATGTCACTGTCCCTCGCCTCTGCTATTCATGAGCGACCTTTAAACGTTCAACCCGTTAAAAGCAGGCTGCTATAAGCCCAAGAGCTCCAACAAGGATGATATTAATATTATTCTTTCATTTCATCTATGTCTTACTTAAATATGAGTTATGTCCGAATGGCTGGGGATAGATAGTACTATAAACTCAAGTTTATAATAATAACACAGGCAACTCTGTTTACACCCTGAAATAGCGTTCCTTGTCTATCAAACGTTTATGAAGATCTATAGTAAATTTCTTTTAATGAGGCGCATTTGCACCGACTCGCGGCGGTGTCCTTTTAGTTCGGAAAAGTTTTCTGAGCGCTGACTTGTTAGAATTATCTTGCCCAACCAATCAGCGATCAGGAAACGTTTCCGGGCTAAAAGGTCACCGCTGCGAGTCGGTGCAAATCTGCCTCGCTAAAAAAAAATTGACTATAGAACGCACGGTCTAACACAGATTCCTTTAGTAATAAACTCGATCATTTTCAATTTCACATTCGTCATAGATAAAATAATAGTACCTTTAATTTCAAGAGTAATTTACGAAAAGCTCCTCGGTTCTCATCTAGTATAATTTCAATTTACTATTTTTATAACTGATAGGGAAAATGGGTAAAAGTTTATTTTTTTTAGCTGATGGGGAAGACAGATGGAGGAAGAATGAGGGCAGTTAGCTAGCTAACTACAGTATAGGGAATAGTTTGCAATTTAAGTATTAGTAAGAGCACTGTAAAATTTGGTTTAGCCGCAATTTTATTTATATAAAGGTACATTTTCTTGCTATGGTCTTAAAGTTAGCATAGAACAATAATAATTTCACAACATATCAACATATTGACTCGTGTAAAATAAATGTTCTTATTATCCCTTCGTAGTTTAATTCTATATTTTTCTAATAAACAAATGTACATAATAGATCAACATGTGAAAGGGAGCCAACATTTTTCAACGAGAAATATCGGCGAAATTAAAAAATAAAATGCAAAAGCAAATGAATTTTAAACACGAAAAACGCTGAAAGATGTCTTGACACCAATAGTGGGGCGGTTTAGCTCGAAATTTCAAAAGGATTGTGCATTTTGTGATACAAGCATCAAATTTGGCACAAATGTACATTGATATATGGCGAACATTTTCAGATATTGAGCCACTCGGAATTCTCCCTTCATGTCTGCCATATTGGAATTCAAAATGGCCGCCATTTGAAATCTACATTCTCGATTATCTTTGGGTCTAATGCTGCTATTGACTCGATTCTGGTGTCTAAATGTATGTTTTTTTTTTTTTTTTTTTTTTTGGGGGGGGGGGGGGCAAGGAATCTAATGGTAACAATCTGCATCGCATATTTTGTACCAATGAGCCGCAATATTGGATTTCAAAATGGCCGCCATTTGAAATCTACATTTTCGATTATCTTTGGGTCTAATGCTGCTATTGACTCGATTCTGGTCTCCAAATGTATGTTTTGGGAGGAAAGGAATCCGATGGTTACAATCTGCATTGTGTATCTTTATAAATTAGCCAACATATTGGATTTCAAAATGGCCGCCACTTGAATTCTACATGTGCGATTACCTTTGGGTCAAATATTTTTACAGTACATGACAATATCCATTTTTCAAAATGAAATACTTTATTACAGTACTCCACTTAATTCATGAGGGATGAATATTCATCATCATGTATTTTTGACAAGACAACATTTTACTCAAAGTCTGTGAAGTAAAAATTGTTTGAGTTATTGATTAGATTCTGTGTTGTTCTAGGTTTGATATGGCACCTTTCATATATGATTAGTTTTCTCCATACTTCTCAAAACTAGCTTTCCCTGTAAAACTCTAAACAAATATCGACTTACTTCAACTACTAATTTTGAGTTTTATAATTTTGATACATGTCTTAGGTCATGTCTTGAATATCTTAGTTAAAATTCCGACGTGCTATGGTGTAATATATAAGGTTGGGTGTGTACTGACATTCTACAATGGTCTTGTATTTGAGGCTAGGTATACATCGGTACTGAAGATATGTGTACATAAACCATCTCATGTTAACCAGTTCAGCACTGCCACAAGTAAATGAATGTTGTGGACTCATCTTCATGTGCAGTCCCCTTCACACACACAGAGGGCTGTGCACTTAAGGGCAGCCTTCTTGCACTTGCTGCATCTCACACACTCTTTCTGGCACTTGCAAGAAACCAGGTCAATGCAGGTGTGAGCTGCCTCAGGTAGCCTGGTCCAGTATGGTGTGTATTGTCCTCCAGTCATTGACCAACCCCAGTTTGTTGGTGGTGGGAGTTCTGGTGCTGGCAGCAGTATCTGACCCCACACATGTCCACCTTGATATACTGCCCTCTTGACATGTTCCTCTAAAGCTGCCTTCGTTGGAGGGATCAGCTGCCCATTGTTCTTCCTTGCGAAGAGTTTCCTCCTGGCCTTGTTAATGTCCATGCATTTGCTGGTTCGATCATACAACAGGATCACGAACCTCTCGATGATGCACATTGCATCATTTGGTATGTCACTTGGTGCGGAAGACAGCTGCATCAGCGCCTCACTTAACTCTGGCAGTACTGTCCAGACTGCCCATGCGGTCTTCTTGCCATGTCTAGCAAAGCTTGACACAGTATCGCATCCAGTTAGAGCGTGGAACATTGGCAGTGCACGAGCCTTCTCTGGTTCCAGTCCAGCTGCTATTTCATGTGCTGCTAGGTATCGAAAACTTCGGCCTGTTCCGAATGCCAGCCATAGTTTGTCTTCTGGTTGCAATTCCTTTACCACGGATACTGCCAGCACCACAACATCGGTGTCTACAGTCCGGATGACTATTGAATGGTGTCCGTGCTTAGCTGCGTGAGATGCATGCAGCAACATCCGACTGTCAGCCTCTTCATGGTTGCATGGGTCGAGTGAAGTCAGATCTGGTAGTAGTGGCTTGCTGAGCACTGCCTCTCCATCAGTAATGAAGAGTTGCTTGTTCTCCTGGTCAAACCATTCCAAGAGACCTGTTGAGAGAAACTTAAACAGCTGGGTCTTGTTGCTGTCCACTCGTAGGAAGTTCTGCCAGTTTCCTGGTATGGATGCGGCGGCCGCCACACGTCTCCGCACGCCCTGTCCCCGCTTTGCACGTGTACTACCTTTCAGTGAATCAGCAAGGTAAGTATCCCAGATCAGATCCAGGCGTGACACTGTTTGCAGCTTAGCAGATATATATGGAATGAAGATCTGATGTGCGTACTCTTCAAAGGTCTTTGATGCAGCCGGCTTCAGCATCTGGACGATAGCTGCTCCATCAAGCACTATACAGGTAGTGACATGAGTATCTGTCTTAGCGTCGGAGATTTCTTCCAAACATGTGATGAGATCACTTTTGGTACTAGTGAAGAGGTCTCCACCATCGGACAGTGCAGAAGGACATGCCTGGTTCTCATGATGAAAGAACTCCTCAAGGTTTCCATCCCTCGTCTGGCAGCCAATGTACAGGCGTGCGATGGCAGCCAATGTACAGGCGTGCGAAGAGTTCACGGTCATTTTTGACGGAGGTGAGCTGATGCTGACCTTTGCTCTGGCTTCTTGGAGTTGAAGGGCTGAATACCTTCAGCTTGTTACGAGGTATGGGGTCATCCAATGCCTTTGTTCTGTCCAACAGACACTCTCTGGTGAAAGCCTCGAACTGCTCTCGGCCAATCTTCTTGGCATTCATCACGGTCTCCACGGCAGCAGGACCTGCAATGTCCTTTGAATCCAGTATGACTAGATCCTGGCTCTCCTCCTCGAATGGGTTACCCATCTCCTCTATTACACCAACAAGAGAGCAGACATCTCTCACAAATGAGGCCTGTACACTTGGAGTCTGATCATGATGGCGTGTGTCTGTTGTTTGCCGTCTACAGTATTGGTTTCCGTCTTGGAATTCTTCGATCACCCTAGCAACTTCTGGTCCTGCAACCATCCAGCGACGAAGGGCACTAGGGTTGTCAGTAAGCCCAACTGCGCCACCGTCTCCTTTGATGCAGGCATTATTCTGCTCATGTGCCTGGTCAGGCGGGATTGAAGAGAACACCCTCTGCGTTTTTTTAATAGTGAAGTGACCTTCGCAGAATTTTCTGGCTACGTTTGGGTGTTTGGTAGTTAGCTCGGCCATGTCCTTCAGGTGCACTGGTATCCACCTAGCATAGTGGGTATGATCTAGTACAGTTAGACACCAGAATCGAGTCAAAAGCAGCATTAGACCCACTGATAATAAAAAATGAAGATTTCAAATGGCGGCCATTTTGAAATCCAATATGGCGGCTCAGTGGTAAAAAATACGCAATGCAGATTGTAACCATTGG
This sequence comes from Palaemon carinicauda, assembly GCF_036898095.1. Taxonomy (NCBI): domain Eukaryota; kingdom Metazoa; phylum Arthropoda; class Malacostraca; order Decapoda; family Palaemonidae; genus Palaemon; species Palaemon carinicauda. The sequence continues at coordinate 10,227,013 of NC_090764.1, forward strand.
ATTCCTTCCCCCTCAAAACCTACATTTAGGCACCAGAATCGAGTCAATAGCAATTTTAGATCCACAGATAAGCGCAAATGTAGATTTCAAATGGCGGCCATTTTGAATTCAAATATGGCGGACAAGAATAGAGAATTCCGAGTGGCTCAATATCTGAAAATATTCGCCATATGTCAATGTACATTTGTGCCAAATTTGGTGCTTGTATCACAAAATGCACAATAGGTTAGCTATGCTGCCCCACTACAAGTCTTTCATGTTTTTTTTTTTTTTTTCATCATTCTTATGCAATATTCACTGTGGAAGAAAGAAAGAAAGGATGTTCTAGAATATGTATCTTGAAATGACCTTTCTAATCAAAAAGTTAAATCGGTGAAAAACTTTTAGAAGTTGACATTTGAAGCAAATTACATTTTTAGCAGGTTGGTACAAGTCTTGTTCAATAGTTTATTAATCTAGGTTTTATATTCACATTATTTTCTTGAATCTACTGCACTTTAATTATTCAGTGGCTACTTTCCTCTTGGTAAGGGTAGAAGAGACTCTTTTAGCTATTATAAGCAGCTCTTCTAGGAGATGGACACTCCAAAATCAAACCATTGTTCTCCTGTCTTGGGTAGTGCCATTGCCTCTGTGCCATGGCCTTCCACCGTCTTGGATTAGCGTTATCTTACTTGGGGGTACACTCGGGCACGCTGTTCTATCCTATTTCTCTTCCTATTGTTTTTATTTTTTCTTTTGGAGTTTTTATAGCGATTATGTGAAATATCTAATTTAATGTTGTTACTGTTATTGAAATATTTTATTTTGATTGTTTATTTTTCTCTTATAGTTAATAATTTTCTTGTTTCTTTTCCTTTCTTGGCTGTTTTTTTTTTTTTCCTGTTGGAACCCTTGGGCTTATAGCATCTTGTTTTTCCAACTAGGGTTATAGCCTAACTTGTAATAATAACAACTACAACAACAACAACAATAATAATAATAATATCCTCTATTTCTCCTTAATAATAATAATAATAACCTCTATTTCTTCTTTATAGTCTATTCTTTATTTCTGAGTGTCGTTTCTGCATTCCCTGTGGTCTTGTACCTTTCTATTTTCCAAACGAGATGTGCAGATTGGCATGTGATAATAATAATACCATATTTTAAGCTTCCACAAGAACATACTTAGGTCATAGTTAATTTTACTCTCAGATTTAGTCACGCGCAACGGTATGACATAAAACATCCTGAAAAATGCAGAGCCCTTTGCCTCGCACGCAATTTTCAAACTAGTCTTAAGTCTCTTACAGATCGCGTCACCTTTAATGTTGAAACAAGATCTGCAAGGAATTCTGGGGGGAGGGGTATTTATGCAACGGAGCTTCTACGCGAAAATAACTCCTGTTTTCCTGCAATTTCAGTATAATTAACCGCTACAAAAAAAAAGCAATTTTCTTATGTCTTTGTTACAGATCGCTTCCCCTTCAATGTTGAAACAAGATCTGCAAGGAAGTCTGGGAGGGTATCTATGCAACGAAGCTTCTACGCGAAAATAACTGCTGTTTTCTTGCAATTTCAGTATAATCAACCTCTATTAAAACAGAGCATTATTTTTTAAATGCTGTTATCATTTCCGAGTTGACAACCGTCCAAGACCAAGGTTGCATAATCACTGTTTTTTTTTTTTTTTTTTTTTTTTTTTTTTTTTTTTTTTTTTTTTTTTTTTTGCTGGCCCCTCCATCGATATTTTGTTTGCTCAACGCAATTTATTTTCTTAGAATCTTTAAAATGGACGCCTTAATGGCCTGATGTTTACTTTTCATTTACTTTTACTTAAGTCTTACATTTGAGATAAGAGTACATCTATGTGCATTTGCAAAAGTATTTGGAGTTTTTGTTACTGTATCCAAAAGCTTTTTAAAACAATAATAATAATAATAATAATTATTATTATTATTATTATTATTATTATTATTATTATTATTATTATTATTATTATTGTTGTTGTTGTTGTTGTTGTTGTTGTTGATGATGTCTTCCTTGTGCATAATTTTGGCGTTATCAAGGAGTCTTGCTTCAGTTTTATTTAAGTCAATCTAATTCTACTTCCATCTTTTTGGTAAGATTTCAGACTGGTAATTTCAAATATATTTCGCAATTCCATGGCATTACACCATCATTGTGTATAATTTTACTATTACAGCGGTAGGATAGGTTTTTCCGTGTGGGCTTCCCGAAAAACTCGGTTAAAAGCAACTGCACGAGGGTGACCCATAAATATATTAATTAAATCCAAAGTTTCTTGAAAAAGTTTCATATATAAAAGTAATACTTTTTGGTGTTTGACACATAACCCACTTATATATCAGCCATCGGCACAGTTAACTGCTGAGGATATTTCAGGACAATTACAGGAATCTGTTTCGACACCAAAATAAACATAATTGGCAATCGCTGTTTTGTCGACCAAACGTCGTGTTAAATAGCTTTAAGCATCATGTCATCTCCAGATTCATCTTCTCTGCCAATCAAGGCTAAGATTAATATCCCCTGCTCTTAACCTTTGTAGGGCTCTTGGCGACATGTTGGAATTGGCAAGGCATTTAAAGGTTTAAAAGACACTCATGAATGGCAGAGGCAAGGGACAGTGACATTGTCCTATCGAGCAGGACAATGCCCAAGAGACTGTCCATATATACGTATGATCAGCGCCCAAGATCCCTCTCCATCCAAGCTAGGACCAAGGAGGGCCAGCAATGGCTGCTGATGACTTAGCAGATAGACCTATTAGCTCCCCAAAATTCCCCATCCTTAGCTCACAAGGATGGTGAGGTTGTAGCGACCAAAGGAACTAACGAGTATGAGCGGGACTCGAACCCCAGTTTGGCGTTCACCAGTCAGGGACGTTACCACATTGGGGTTGGGTCCTGACTGATTCTTCTGTGCGAGTGAGCAGTTAAGTTGTGACTGAGAGGCGAGGTGAATGCAACTGAACGTTATTAAGGCAGCCAGGCATTAGAATGACCTGTGCCGGCCACGGGCTCTTGCGCTAAGGCAGCCCATTGTGGAGGCCGATGTGGTAACGTCCCTGACTGGTGAACCCCAGAAAGGGGTTCGAGTTCCGCTCAATCTCGTTAGGTTCTTTGGTCGCTGCAACCTCACCATCCTTGTGAGCTAAGGATGGGGCGGGGGATTGGTTTGGGGAAGCCTATAGGTCTATCTGTTGAGCCATCAGTAGCCATTGCCTGGCCCTCCTTGGTCCTAACGGGTGGAGAGGGGGCTTGGGCGCTGATCATATGTATGTACGGTTAGTCTACTAAGGCATTGTCCTGCTTGATACGGCAATGTCACTGTCCCTTGCCTCTGCCATTCATGAGTGGCCTTTAAACTTTGAAACAGACATCGAGCTTTTATACCAGGACTTGCGAGCAAGAACGTCACAAAAATTCAAACAAAATTAAACTTGAGCTATCAGGCTTACACAGGTTGGTCTCTTAACAGTGCAGGGAAGAGCGAGTGATGAAATAAAAAAGCATAAAACGTTTCAGTATACGAGTGTTTATGAAACACGCGCAGTACACTTCCTTTACACTGTTGCCTTTTAGCTAATCAAAATGTTGTAATTATCGAAAGTATTCAGAACTCTACTACAAACTACAAACTTCATTCAGCTCCCTGTCTCTTGAACGCCTTGAACCTAACTCTTTTCATATTTTCCCTGTTGGAGCCCTTGGGCTTATAGCATCCTGGTTTTCAACAAGGAGTGAAGCTTAGCAAGTAGTAATAATAATAATAATAATAATAATAATAATAATAATAATAATAATAATCAATAGTAAGACATCCATATAAAGGTCATCTTTAATGGTCTTTAGAGACTCGTGTATAGTCACTACTCCTTACTTTGCATCTCCAGAACAATTTACAGAGCTTAGCATAAAGTTATATCAGCCGTTCGTTCGTTGATGATTATCCACAGATTTTCTTTGAGACTGTAAACCATAACCCCCAAAGGTAGTTGGTCTGTTTATGGCTTCATCCATGACGTTTTTTCAGCTTTTTATATAATCACATCAATCTTTTATTACTAACAGCTCATTTCTTCCCTTCGACATCTATACCCGAGTTCGTTGGGGTCTGTTCTTTCACCATCTCTTTTCTCCACTTTCATAGATAAACCATGAGTCTTCTTTTACTCCATAGTTCATATCTCCATTTACAGCCCAACCCTCTTCTGTTTATCACTCTTAAAATGCTTTTTCCTCCCTTTGCGAAACGATCTTAATGGGGACCCAATAACCTATTCAAATACAATATCGCCATGATTCAGTTTCCTTGATTTCTCTCTCTTCAAAAGTTCAAAGTTGGAGCAAATGTTTTGATGTTGACCAGGCTGACATGAGTCTTTTTATAGTTTATATATGACATATCTGTTTTTGACGTTGTTAATAGTTTATATAGGGCATATCTGTTGTTACTGTTTTAGAATGATTTATTGTTAACTTGTTCTCATCATTATTTATTTCCTTATTTCCTTTCCTCACAGGGCTATTTTTCCCTGTTAGAGCTCTTGGGGTTATAGCATCTTGCTTTTCCAACTAGGGTTGTAGCTTGGCTAGTAATAATAATAATAATCTTCTCCAAATCCCTCGAGGCGTTTCTTAAGAAGAATCTATTTCTTTTATGTCTACGTTACTTCTACTGTCTTTTCATAGAGATATAATTGTTGCAACTACTAAATCTACATCTAAAATATTGAATATCTTATTTAAATTTCATATATCCATTTCTTCATCTCAATTAGCCAAGCTTTATCGTTGACTTATTCATCCTCATTTGGAGTACTGCATCATATTTGATGTGGTCTGCTCCTTCCTTGTTCTTATCTTTGTAATATTCCTTTCAGTGTCTCTTTTCTACAGGAACTACTTCGATCACTTGCGTTAAGCTCAGGAAAAAAATTCCTCTTTGTCTCATGCATTCTCATAAAACCCGTCAGGCCACCTCTTCCCTTATATACTTTGGGAATCTGCAATCTTCACATTAAACGTAAGAATGTTTCATCAGTATTGTGAAGCTTTTGGTATTCTCTTCCCACTTCTGTTTTATTTATTCTTAGAACATATCTTCCCCCCATTAACAGATCCATCCTTTCCTTCCCAGTTATTATTATTATTATTATTATTATTATTATTATTATTATTATTATTATTACTAGCTAAGCTACAACCCTAGTTGGAAAAGCAAGATGCTATAAGCCCAAGGGCTCCGACAGGGAAAAATAGCCCAGCGAGGAAAAGAAATATGGAAATAAATAAATGATGAGAAAAAATTAACAATAAATCATTCTAAAAACAGTAACAACACCAAAACGAATGTCATATATAAACATTAAAAAGATTTATGTCAGCCTGTTCAATATAAAAACATTTGCTGCAACTTTGTACTTTTGAAGTTCTACTGATTCAACTACCCGATTAGGAAGATCATTCCACAACTTGGTCATAGCTGGAATAAAACTTCTAGAATACTGTGTAGAAATGAGCCTTATGATGGAGAAGGCCTGACTATTAGAATTAACTGCATGCCTAGGATTACGAACAGGATGGAATTGTCTAAGAAGATCTGAATGTAAAGGATTGTCAGAATTATGAAAAATCTTATGCAACATGCATAATGAATTAATTGAACGACGGTGCCAAAGATTAATATCTGGATCAAGAATAAGAAATTTAATAGACCGTAAGTTCCTGTCCAACAATTTAAGATGAGAATCAGCAGCTGAAGACCAGACAGGAGAACAATACTCAAAACAAGGTAGAATGAAAGAATTAAAACACTTCTTCAGAATAGATTGATCACCGAAAATCTTGAAGGACTTTCTCAGTAAGCCAATTTTTGTGTGCAATTGAAGAAGACACAGACCTAAAGTGTTTCTCAAAAGTAAATTTGCTGTCAAGAATCACACCTAAAATTTTAAGTCATACAAAGTTAAAGAAACATTATCAATACTGAGATCCGGATGTTAGTCTTTTCTTGTTTCCTTTTCGTTTAGGCCATAAAAGGACAATTAAAATTCCCACCTCATTGATTATTTGCTTTTCAAAAATAAGTCAAATACAATGTGATTGTCAGCACACGTATATTCCACTTCGAAAAGTCAAATGACATCAACTCTAGCTACATTGACACATGGAAAGGATTGCAAGCACCAAAATAGAAACTGAAGTCAGCGCAAATTAACCCTTTTACCCCCAAAGCTATTAGGAACTTGCCAACCCTTAACCCCCCGGCGTTTTCTTTTTCATGCACGTTTTGCAATATATTTATTTTAAATTGCGCTAACAGCCTTAATTTTCACCATAGGGAGGTCAGGTTGGTCTCATTATTTTGGAAAATGCCTGAAGTTTCTCTTAAAGTTATCAAAAATATGCAATAAAATGTAAATAGCAGTTTTTTGCAAGGACGTACCGGTACATCCAAGGTAAAGGGATGAGTTTTGTGAAACGTACCAGTACGTCCATTTGCGGGTAAAAGGGTTAATGACACAAGTAATGAGAAATGTTATTGCGTTGCACTTAAATAAAATAAAAAAGTTATTGAATAATGATACCAATCATAAACGTCTTTTCCAAAGAAAATTCTAAATTCCTAAATTACAAAAAGTAAACAGACTCACCGAGAAGCTCTAAAATAAAACAGCTAGTAAAGAAAACCCCTTTTATAAATACGACATGTAAGTTTACTTAATCTTTTCCTTGATGGTAAGTTGATGCCAAATCACTCATAATCATGTCAAATCAATGTCCATTCCTCTACTAATTGCAATACGTCAAATGTGTTCGCTCCATGAGCCAAGGGAGTGTCATTCACGAGGGTCCGCCTGAGGAAAATATAGAGGGTCTCTAACTCTCAATTCTATGGACGTGATAGAGCTGCCTCTTGAATAGAAATAGAGGATCCACACCAGGAAATTCAGGTGAAGGAAAGAATATCATTACTCTTGAGATAGATAAATAAATATATTAAAGCAAAAACCTACTGAAAACGTCCCTGACTGGTGATCTGCTGTACTGGGGTTCGAAACTCGCTTAAGCTCGTTTGCTTTCTTGTGGTGTCTACAACCTTACCATCCTTGTGAGCTAAGGATGAGAGGGGTGTGGAAGAGCCTACAGATCTACCTTTTAAGTCATTAGAAGCTATTCCCTAACCCTCCCTGGTCCTTACTTGGGTGAAGAGGTAGCTTGGGCGCTGATCATATGTAATATGGTTGGTCTCTAATGCGTTGTCTTGCTAGGATATTGTTTTTTTCATCGGTCCGTTATGTAAAAATCTTTTATCTCTTATTAAAACCTAACAAACACGTATTTTCTCTATGCTAAAATATACGAGTAAGACGAAAGTGGAATTTTTTAGATTTTTATACACGAAACTAACACAAAAGTACGATTTTTATGCTAAATATAAACATAACGTATACACGTACAGAACACCAACAACAACAGCAAATGCAGCCATTTCTAGTCCACTGCAGGACAAAGGCCTCAGACATATCCTCATTCATGCCTGGGGTTTAGGCAGTTTTCATCACCCAGTTGGTCACTGCGGATTAGTGATGGTGGGAGATAATAGTCAGATTTCACAGCAAACCAACTTAGTATGGGTGTTCCTGACTAGTACAGCTTTCCTGATCTCGGCGATACGCAAACCCTTTCACCACGTTAAGTTATCTTCACTCTGATTTAAAAGAAAAAGAAAAAAAAAACTGCTTAAAATCTTTAAACTAGGCATCTTTACTTAGCAGTCATCGTTTTTTTAATACGGCGTGATAATTATTCTTAAGTTGTGGCTCTCCGAAAATATAGAATTCAATTTTGGGTGCATATTTCATTACATATAAGTTAGATAGATATTACGCCCATTCAAAACCCTGGTGTCTCGATTATTTCTTTTTTTACGTGTTTTTTTCATGAATCCAGTCTATATATCCAAAGATATTTTTCAAATCCTCGTAAAAATATTCCAAGAAAATAAGTACATGTTCATTCATTTATAGGATTGTGGTGGCCGATGTGGTAACGTCGCTGACCGGTGAACGCCGGACTGGGGTTCGAGTCACACTCAAACTCATTAATTTCTTTGGTCGCTGCAACCTCCCCATCTTTGTGAGCTAAAGATAGGGGTTTGGGGGAGCCTGTAGGTTTATTTGCTGAGTCATCAGCAGCCATTGCCTGGCCCTCCTTGGTCCTAGCTTGGGCACTGATCATATGATATATGGTCAGTCTCTAGGTCATTGTCCTGTTTGGTAGGGCAATGTAAAAATTTGTTATTCTGCTCTTACAGGATACTTTATTTATTATATACTTAACCATGATATTGCTTATCATCTCTAGGCATGTGGTTCCTATCCAAGTTTCATTGTTGGTCCTGGTGAGTTATTAATTTGCAAAACAAACTGTCTCAAATTTCACAATGCTTCCTGTTATAGAAATACGATTTACTCATATAATTTATTTGTTATTTGCAATATTGAGAAAAGATAGCCGTTACAATTCGCAAAACGAAACAGTTGGCTACATATGCGAATCTGAATTTAGCAAAACATGCTAAAAAAAATTGACAAAATAAAAATCAAACAAGGTGAATGTTAGTAAAATCATATATGATAAAAAATGTTTATAGAGTAAGGATTATGTAACCCAGCTGGGAAAATAAACAAACTGAAAATAATAATAAAAAAAAAAAAATAGAGAAGGGCAGCTGCAGAGGATATTTGGCAAAGGACCAGAGGAGTTCACAACACCAGAGGACAAAATGGCATTCATTGAAGGCCACCGGACTTGCGTCACTTTTATAATCAATACAGTAAAAAAAAAAAAAAACAAGCTAAAAAACTCGTGACTAAAAAAGGACATCAAGAAAATAACCCTTCGAAAGTAAAATCACAAGTGATGAGAAAAAATAAAATACCAGTTTAAAGTTTTTATTAAGATCGCGAACTCATTTCCGTTTGGCAATGTTTACTCGTCCAAGTCACGAGTGACAACGAAACTAGTAAGAACAACAAAGCAGATGCCAAGTGGCCCGGGGTAGGATGGTACAGGGGAATAGTACCCCAGGGGGTTCACTGGTGCAAGGGAACAGTGCCCCAGGGGGACACTCGTGCAGGGGAACACTAGTGCAAGGGGAACACAAAAGCGTAAGGGGAATGTTTGCCCATTGCGAAAAGGGAGGGTTTTTTATATCCTCTCTCTCTCTCTCTCTCTCTCTCTCTCTCTCTCTCTCTCTCTCTCTCTCTCTCTCTCTCTCTCTCTCTCTCTCTCTCTCTCTCCTCTCTCTCTCTCTCTCTCTCTCTCTTTAACAAGAACTTCTTAATCAAATTCACTCAGCTAAAACTGTTAGTAAATTTTTTAGCAACTTCTTATACAAGAGCAAGAGCCTGTGTTGGTATAAGGCCAAATTATTCTATATAACCACCCCCCCCCACAACCACCCCTCTCTCTCTCTCTCTCTCTCTCTCTCTCTCTCTCTCTCTCTCTCTCTCTCTCTCTCTCACATCAGACTTTTTAGTTTAACAAAAAATTCTTTACTAAATTCACTCACCTAAAACTGTTAGTACACCGAGTTTAGTAACTAAGTGCTATTCTTAAAGGAGCAAGATCTTGTGCTGGCATAAGGCCAAGTTAATCTCTCTCTCTCTCTCTCTCTCTCTCTCTCTCTCTCTCTCTCTCTCTCTCTCTCTCTCTCTCGTTAGATGTTCATAGATTTTAATAATGACTTTCAGAAGTAGTAATTGTGAAAAAATTAACACAAACTCTTTACCAACTAAGTTATGATTTCTGTGTAAAACCAAGATTCCGTTTAAAGGTTTAAAGGCTACTCATGAATGGCAGAGGACAATACCCTCGAGACTGACCATATATACATATGATCAGCAATCAAGCCCGCTCTCCACCCAAGCTGGGTCCAGGGAGTGCCAGTCAATGGCTGCAGACAGACCTATAGGCTCCCCAAAACCCCCCAACCTTAGCTCACAAGGATAGTGAGGTTACAGTGACCAAAGGAACTAACAAGTTTTAGCTGGACTCGAACTCCAGCCGGGCGTTCAGCAGTCAGGGACGTTACCACATCGGCCACCACAACCGTGCTGGCATAAGTATTTCTTGTTTTGAAATAAGGGTTTTTTTTCTGGCGAGTTAGTGATGCATTCAAAAAAAAAAAAAAAAAAAGGTAGTCTTTACCTACCCCAGTATACATTGCATTCCTCTCTGGTTACGGATCATATTCCCTTTGTCTACACATACACCAGATGGTCTGACCTATTCTTTACACATTCTTCACTTTCCTCATACACCTGACCACACTAAGATAACAGAAAATTCTTCTTCACTAAGGGGTTTAACTACTGTATTATAATTATTCAGAGGCAATTTCCCTCTTGGTAAAGGAAGAAGAGACTCTTTAGCTATGGTAAGCAGCTCTTCTAGGAGAAGGACACTCCAAAATCAAACCATTGTTCTATAATCTTGGGTAGTACCATAGCCTCAGTAACATGGTATTCCAATATCTTAGGTTAAAGTTCTCTTGCTTGAGGGAACACTCGGGCACACTATTCTATTTGTTCTTATTTCTTATCCTCACTGGGCTATTTTCCCCTGTTGGACCGCTTGCACTTATAACATTCTGTTTTTCTAACTTGCTACTACTACTACTACTACTACTACTACTACTACTACTAATAATAATAATAATAATAATAATAATAATAATAATAATAACGCACCTGCAATACTTCCCCTTATATATTTATCATACTCACTTGATCTATTAATTCGAATAATACTACGAATATGCGGAATATTCATGATAATGATGTAACATTATAAACGATAAAAGACTGCTTATTTTCACAGTCTTTATTTTAGCTCTTTCTAGTTTCCTGTTGTCGCTATTCACTTTTGGCTAGAAGTTCGTAAGATGGTAAGAGACTGTACTTCGTCTATGTTCATGATAAGCTATAAAATCCTAAATTAAAGACAAAATTCTATCTATACAAACAAGTAAAGAGATGGTTGAAATGGTACAATTGTCCGAGAAAAGCTATTCACATACAGCAAGCTATACACTAGTTAAGATAAAAAAAGGGGTAAGTGAATGACAAAATTCAAGAAATATATACAATCACACATATATATAAATACTAAACTATCATCACATAGTAAATCATAACCGCTGAATTTAAAAATGTACATATTTGTGTAAGAAGGAAATGTCCATAGTAAAATATAATCTATAGTCAGGTACTTGAAGATGACTAAAGCAATTTTTTTATCGAAAATATGAACCCTTCTTTGAATTTGAATGAGAGAGAGAGAGAGAGAGAGAGAGAGAGAGAGAGAGAGAGAGAGAGAGAGAGAGAGAGAGAGAGAGAGACAGAGAGAGAGAGAGAGAGGAGAGAGAGAGAGAGAGAGAGAGAGAGAGAGAGAGATGGCAACTGAAACGGTACAATATACTTGAACCCATGAATAATTGTCCTTAAGACAGAATCCATCCGACTAAATTCTACGATCAAGCATATATTACGGTTGAGCCTACCCTTTATTGAACATAGAAACCGTACTTGATATCTTTCCAAAGAAAACAGTAATAAAGGGAATACTTACATAAAGTTATTAGGTCTGGGAACTCTTAACATGAAACATGAACCTGGCATCAGTCCAACGTTTAAAATCAACCCTTACCTGCAAGAGAAAATTAACATGGAAAATTTTCTCAAACATGATATTCACATGATCATCATAGAATTTATTAACTGAAACAAATAAAACAAGTATGATTCCTCATAATAAGAATTCTGAACAAATGACAAAGTCACTTTTGATGAATCATGATGGAAGGAAAATGTGTTAAAAAAAATAAAGATTACATAATCATTGAAATAAATTTTAAGGGACACGCTGCTACCACCACCAAGGGATATATCTAGTTAAGAAGTTGAAATTTTATTACAATCATAACAAATATTTTGAAAATAAAGAGCGAGTTTAAACAATTCCTGAGTTTTTCCAAATTTAACCCAACAGCAAAGAATTCTAGGGACAGTGAAATTGCCCTATCAAGCAGGACAATGCCCTGGAGACTAACATATATACATTTGATCAGCACCAAAGCCCCGTCTCCACCCAAGCTAGAACCAAAGAGGGCTAGATAATGGCTGCTGATGACTCAGCAGATAAACCTATAGGCTCCTCTAAACCATCCTTACTTAGCTCACAAGGATGGTGAGGTTGCAGCAACCAAAGGAACTAATGAGTTTGAGCGGCATTCGAACGCCAGTCTGGCAATTACCAGGCAAGGACGTTACCAAGAAGCCACAACAAACTCCAGTAACAGAAGCGAAAGACAGAAAAAAATAATAACCAAAAAGTCGATTTCATGATCTGAAAGCTAAATCACAGATTATTCTGCTGTGCAAAAGCTTTCTCTACATTAGACAGTTTAATCCACTATGAGCAGCTCTTCTGGGAGAAGGACACTCCAAAATCAAACCATTGTTCTCTAGTCTTGGGTAGTGCCACAGCCCCTGTACCATGGTCTTCCACTATCTTGGGTTAGAGTACTCTTGCTTGAGGGTGCACTCGTGCACACTATTCTATCTAATTTCTCTTCTTCTTGTTTTATTAAAGTTTTTATAGTTTATTTAGGAAATATTTATTTTAATGTTATTGTTCTTAAAGTATTTTATTTTTCCGTGTTTCCTTTTCTCACTGGGCTATTTTTCCTGTTGGGGCCCCTGGGCTTAGAGCATCTTGCTCTTCCAACTAGGGTTGTACCTTAGCAAGTAATAATAATAATAATAATAATAATAATAATAATAATAATATAATAATAACTACATGCGAACACTGTGCTATTCAACTCTCTCTTCGATGAACCCTCACGTTCCAAAGATATTATAGGACTTAAAGTCAATCTTTTGCAATACGTACTTCATTTGATCTATTCTGCTCGTTCTAGGTTTTCCTCTACTCCAAAAATTTTAGTTATTCACTCTTCTTACTAGCCTACATTCATCCATTCTTTCATTATTATTATTATTATTATTATTATTATTATTAGTAGTAGTAGTAGTAGTAGTAGTAGTAGTAGTAGTAGTAGTAGTAGTAGTAGTAGTAGTAGTAGTAGTAGTAATTGCTAAGCTACAACTCTAGTTGGAAAAGCAGGATACTATAAGGCCAGGGGGCCCCAACAGGGAAAATAGCCCAGTGAGGATAGGAACAAAGGAAAAATAAAATTTTAAGAACAGTAATAACAGTATTATTAATTCATCTTAAAACACATTCATCCATTCTTTCAGTATTATTATTATTATTATTATTATTATTATTATTATTATTATTATTATTATTATTATTATTATTATTACTCGCTAAGCTACAACTCTAGTTGGAAAAGCAGGATACTATAAGCCCAGGGGCCCCAACAGGGAAAATAGCCCAATGAGGAAAGGAAATGAGGAAAAATAAAAATTTTAATAACAGTAATAACAGTATTATTAATTCATCTTAAAACACTGTGATCAGTCATACACTGTTAAAAATTTGCCGTAAAAAACGGTAAAATCCCTCGAATAAATGTTGCCAGGCATTTACCGTTTTAGAAACGGATATGACGTAAAGGGGGGATATTACGGTCACCCACCTTTAAAAGATAATAACAAAGTAGGGTAAAAAATTACGGTCGCCTGTGCTTCACTGAAATACGGCTGAGAACAGTATATTTTTTACGGAGAATTTCCGATTAAAATTACGGTTTTTTTTAACAGTGTATCATCTACGATAATATTTTACCATTTGATGTGTCTCCACCTTTTTTTATCTATTCAATTATTTTACAACACATACAGTATATCCTTATTATTATTATCACTAGCCAAGCTACAACCCTAGTTGGAAAAGCAAGATGCTATAAGCCCAAGGGCTCCAACAGGGAAAAATATCCCAGTAAGGAAAGGAAATAAGGAAATAAATAAATAAATAAATATTTCTTCAATTATTTTACAACACATATATCATTATTATTAATATTACTAGCCAAGCTACAACCCTAGTTGGAAAAGCAAGATGTTATAAGCCCAAGGGCTCCAACAGGGAAAAATATCCCAGTGAGGAAAGGAAATAAGGAAATAAATAAATGATGAGAATGAATTAACAATATATCATTCTAAAAACAGTAACAGCGTCCAAACAGATATGTCCTATATAAACTATTAACAACGTCAAAAACAGATATGTCCTGTATAAACTATTAACAACGTCAAAAACAGATATGTCATATATAAACTATAAAAAGCTTTTCATCTTAGGAGCTTCAAACAAATTTTTTTTCATTCATTTTCAAATTTACAATTTCCTTTCATAAAGGCTGATTGGTTCAATAAACCACTCTGGCTTCCATAAACGCTCAAAGTCTCATCCCAATGTTTTGCACTTAACCTTAAGTTTTTATAGTTTATATAGGAAGTATTTATTTCAATGTTTTTACTGTTCTTAAAATATTTTATTTTTCCTTGTTTCCTTTCCTCACTGGACTATTTTCCCTGTTGGGGCCCCTGGGCTTATAGCATACTGCTTTTCCAACTAGGGTTGTAGCTTAGCATTTAATAATAATAATAATAATAATAATAATAATAATAATAACCTGCTACCTTTCTTAGAGAGAGAGAG
>NC_090764.1:10249223-10364016 GCF_036898095.1 Palaemon carinicauda
AAATCGCCTGAAATTACATATAAAAATCAGGCTATATATCAGTTCAGTGAGATCGGTGTTACTCTATGGACATGAGTCATGGTATGACAATGCCACAATCTCCAACAGATTTAGTAGATTTGAGAACAAAGCCCTCAGAAGGATATTGGGGATTAAATGGCAGGACAGGATTAGAGATGAAACTATAAGAGAGATTACGCAAGTGCCATATGTGGATGAGATCATGGTAAGGGGCAGATGGAGATGGTGTGGGCATGCTCTTCCCTCTCCCCAAGAGAGATTAGTTCACCTAACGTTTAACTGGGCTCCACAAGGCACTAGAAGAGTTGGAAGACCCAGGCCTACATGCTGAGGACTGTGAAGCGTTTAAGTAGGAGATGATGATTGGAAAAGTATTGAATTAAAGCTCAAGATAGAGATGACTGGCGAAATCTAAGAGGTCCTTTGTGTTTGAAACGCTTCCAGAACACTAAAATTACAGAAAAAATCATTGCTCAGAATGCATCTTTAACGTTTAAAACCCTTCCAGAAGACTAAAAGTACAGAAAGATAATAAGAATAATAGTAATTATCATTATAAAATTATTATTATTATTATTATTATTATTATTATTATTATTATTATTATTATTATTATTATTATGATGTATACACATGAACTGCAATATTTAAGATTCTATTCAATACGTAAAAACATTATCAACATTAAAACTCTGCCTAACTTCTTCTCCATGAATAAAATAAATATTAATGAGCTCGTGAGGTTAGAAGAATGTCTTTGTGACAATGAGTAATCATGAACATTAAACATGTCACGATTTCACTTATAGAATTAGCAACAAATGCAACATAACATGAAAGGCGACACGTGGCAGTTCGGACTGCAGTTCTCTTAGCAGGATATGACCACCAGTCACACGACAGTTATTCATGACCACTTAATATACGAAGGCGTTGGCTGATCATGTCTAAATCATGATTTATTTCCGAGTAGGGAACAGAATTAATGTTCCTTTGCAGAATGAAAATGTGATTGGAGACATTGAGAGATGCATACGAGTTCTCTTGCTTGAGGGTATACTCGGACACTCTATTCTATCCAATTTCTCTTATTCTTTATTTTAAGTTTTTTATAGTTTACATAGGAAATATTTATTTTAATGTTACTGTTCTTAAAATATTTTATTTTTCCTTGTTTTCTTTCCTCACTGGCCTATTTTCCCTGTTGGGGCCTTTCGGGTTTATAGCACTCTACTTTTCCAACTAGGGTTGTAGCTTAGCAAGTATTAATTAATAATAATAATAATAATAATAATAATAATAATAATAATAATAATAATATACGGAACTTTTAAGAACATTTTTACTGGAAATAAGGGTTGATGAGTGAAAAACAATTTGGTTTTGTATGGATTTGAGACTCATATAAATATGGATTACGTTTCTAGGGGGAAATAAAGTCTTGTGTGTGTGTGTGTGTGTGTGTGTGTGTGTGTGTGTGTGTGTGTGTTGAAAGAAGGGTCGAACAGCGAAAAACATAGTAGGCCTACAAGTGCTCGTAAAATAGTTAGGTAAGAAAATGGATTAAAATAGTGAAATGGGTGTCTAATTTGACACACTTGAAAAGGAAGCTTTATTCCAAGTGGTCATCTTAACACTAAGTCTCTCGAAGGCAATCAAGGAGAAATATTTCTATTTATCTGCCATTTTAAGAATCTAAGAGTCCATTTATCATTTTTCTTTTTTAAATAACTATGCATGATAACACGAAACGAAGCTGTGACCAGAATATGAGTGGCAACTTCTTTACTGACAAAGAATGACTGCCTTAGATCAAATTCTAGTGTTTATGTTTAGAATAAAACTATTTTTTACTGATGCCTGGTTAAAATACACCGCGCCTCAATCATTGACAGGTGTCCACTGCCATTTTTGTATTCTATACATAACTATATTTATCCAGAAGTAGATACGTTCTTGTAACCATGAATAGCAAATAAAGAAAATAGTGCACCACAAACTTACTCAACGCGAGAGTCAGCTATTTAACTTGCCAATAACTTCAGAAACGTAATAAAATGGCAAAGGCGCTAATGATAAATACCTGTAGATCACTACACCTCGACTTTCAGTATGTATATCAATATCAAATGACACATACATGATTTGATAAACTCCCAAATGCAAACATACAGATTTAATTTGATTGATCTTATGCTTATAGTATAAAATTTGATCGATATACTTATTCAATTGTAATCATCATCTCTATTATGTAACTGGGCTTTAGATAACGATTACGTAACATCATCCTTTCTTCGTGGGCATCCGCTTTCCGTAACAACATGTCTTTAATCAGCTGACTAAAGTAAACAAACAAACGCACGTGATGCGTTCTGTAATTGCGTTGCCATATCCAACAGAAACCTTGACTTTTTAAGAGGATTATTTCAAAATAGATTTTAATCTGTTTTATGAAATAGGAGGAAGCATTAACTTTAACATCTCAAATATCTTTTAGTATAAAACCGTTTCGGGTAAAGATACAGTGACCAAACATATTCTTTTATGAGAAAGTTTCGTATTTGTAACTTTCGTAATAACATTCCTGAAATATTTGTGCATGGTAACAATGTAATCCTTACTCTAGTCTTTATTCTCAGTGTTATTATCTGAATAATGTACTGTGACTTGCAACTTCCAGTTGGGGTGATCCTAGAAGCTGACATTCAACTTAGATTTTTGCAACAGCTTTAATATAAGTATCATGGTCACACGAACTTGGTTTTGAACTTTGTGAGACCAGTCGTAGCCTAGGTTAGGCTACGTCCTATTGTCATCCACGGAATATTTAAAGGTAGGATGTTAATGATAAGTTTCTCAGCATCGTTCAACCTGTGGTAACTTTTTTTTATTTTTGCATGGTTATTAGATTATGGCCAAGATCAGGAAGCCTTTGCAGTTTATGGGGACAAGCCGAAAAAATTGGACAACTAACCCAAACTTCTCCCCACCCCCCTAACCTGACCTACAAGCCGTGTCCTTACCTTCCTAATGACTTAAGTGGGGGCTAACGCCCCCTGCGACCCCCCAACCACTGTCGCTATCATACAACCCCCACAAACCCAACCTAACCGAACCTAGTAGTTCCCAGGTCACAACCCCTAGTGGGGGCAAGCCCCCGGACCCCCTTCTTGGCCTGAACTTAGAAAATATAAAACAACTTCATATTATGGTATATCAGATCGTAGTAAAGCACATCTTCCCCATAAGGAAAAACGATTGGGCTATTAATAAGAAAGATATCGCCCTGTCCCGATAAACTTCATTCACCCCACCCCCTCTTTAAATCTAGGTGACCACAGTGAAAATTGGGGTTATACAGTAGGGTAAAGTACACAGGACCGTTGTAAAACCAGCAATGATATATGGAACGGAGACGTGGGCAATAAAGATGACAGAAGAGAAGAAACTGGATGTGGCAGAGATGAGAATGTTGAGATGGATGTGTGGGGGTGACAAGAAGAAATAAGATACGGAATGAGGTAATTAGGGGTACCACAGGAGTTAGAGAACTATCAGATAAGATCCAAGAAAGTAGACTGAGGTGGTATGGTCATGTCATGAGAAGAGATGAACAGAATATGGGGAGGAGGGTGATGGAAATGGAGGTGCAGGGAACGAGAAGGAGAGGGAGACCAAAGCGAAGGTGGATGGACTGTATCAAGGATGACCTTCGATCAAAGGGATTAACCGGTGATGAAGTGTGGGACAGAGGTAGATGGAGAAAGCTGACCAGAAACATCGACCCCACATAAAAGTGGGAAAAGATGTAGACAAAGAAGAAGAACAGTAGGGATAAATAAGTGGATTTTTACCCATTGTGGGGTGAATGTAGTTCATTGGGGCAAGGTAAGCTAAGAATATGGTAATCTAAGGGATGTCGCAGTGGAGCATAGACGCGCACGTAGCAGTGGAGCGTAGACGCGCACGTAGCAGTGGAGCGTAGACGTGCACGTAGCAGTGGAGCATAGATGCGCACGTAGCAGTGGAGCATAGACGCACACGTAGCAGTGGAGCGTAGACGCCCACATAGCGGTGGAGCGTAGACGCGCACGTAGCGGTTGAGCGTAGAAGCGCACGTAGGTAGTGATATGGCTCCTATGTTAGGTTAAGTGGGACACCTTATGTTAGCTGATGTTCCTGTATCTGTTCCCTTGTAAAATGTGGTTTTTCGGTCTGTCCCATGAAACTACAAAGGCTCCCAAATTATTCGTACAGTACTTACCACAAGTTACTGATATAATTTTTGGATTGGCTTTTTGCTATAGGGTTACCTGCGCACCTCGCAGAGATACGAGAATGTTGGAAGAGTTAAAAGATAGTGTTCAAGCAGTAAGTTAATTTAAGTAAATGGGATAGCTACATTTGAAAAGTAAGGGCACTTAAGGTCTAGGTTAGGTTGAGAGTGGGGGAGAAATAGTGAGGTTTTTATGTTTACCAGTGATGCCATAGGGGTAAATATAAACCGTTTTCTCCCCTTACATTTTTTACCGCTTACTTCTTATTCTAGCCACTTTATGCTAGGTGTTTGAGATGTTAAAGTCCCTTTGAATGAGTAAGAGCAAGGCTTACAAAGTTAGGTTAGGTTAAAGAACAAGAGGGTATTCAATTAGCATGAAAGCATTTAAAATTATAGACCACCAACTTTGCGGTAAACTTCTTTTTACAGGGTTTCCCTTGCCTCATATGCATTGTCAAATGTTGGGGACTTGAAGGGAAGATGGGGTCTTAGAATATGGTAAATAAAAAATGACAGAACCGTACTGTAACTTAACTAATTACATTTAGTCATTAAGTGAAATGTAGAAATTGATTCTAACCTTGGGCTTATAGCATCCTACTTTTCCAACTTGGGTTGTAACTTGGCAAGTGGTAATAATAATGACAAGAGCATTCAGAGATTCCAGACCTCGGCCAATGAATATTGCCAACATTTTACTCAAGTCTACAAATGAAACACTTCTTTTCATATGCTGACCATGGATGAATCAACGGTAACATTTAACTAGTCTGTGGACAGCGCATCCCCCTTTTCATATGCCGACTGTAGATGGTAAGAAATGGATATCCGGATCCAGAACACATGAAAAATCTTCAGACATTTCTGTAGGCACTACTGTACAGTCAACTCTTTGACTGGAAAAGTCAAATGGAGCCTGTCAACTGATCATCTTTTTGTACAAAAGAAAGATGGCTAGTACCGAACGATCTGCCATTAGGAAGAAGACTTCTTGTCTTCAGTGATCCTGAAAGCTACAAACATCTACATAGCCACCATTCGGTCCATCATAATTTTTTCCTCATCCTGTAGCCTTTGTTTTTAAAACAAAGTCAGAGCTATAGACAGTCTATCGCCTTAAACATTCACATTCATCTTTCTGTTACCTATTCGATTGTGACTCGCCTAATGGAATTTTTTTGACAATCGACTTGTCCTGTCTCCCTCTAAGAGGCAATGCTCCAGTACCAAGATAGTTGACTCTCTTGTGCTACAATCTGAGAATCACGTTCAATTGGTAACCAGCCACATGGCCAGGAAGGAAAAGAGGAAGATTATGCATATAGTATTCATTTCAACATACAGAGGGAAGTAGCACAGTTGTTCTTGCATAACCAAAAACTTCCAATTGGACAGTAACGTCACCTGAGACTTCCTTATTCATCGGGAACTCATTCTACACAGTCTCCCACACCAGAAATTGCTTCAAGATTGTTGGAAGCATCACTATTAATCAGCCAGAGATTTCCCTTTGGTATGGTTACATTATACTAGGAAGCATGGGATGATGGGGTTCATCTGGAGTACACAAACACTTCAGGAAACTAATTCACAGATGTAAAACACCTGCTTTTTAATCTACTGGGAGTTCATGTAATGCATTTTGCTATCTTCCCAACTGGTTTTAATAATAAGTCACTTGGAAGAATTGAAGAACAACAAAACCTTCATGACTTATATCTGCAAGCAAAGTGGCTCTGTTTCATAGACCCGTTGCAATTGGACAAGCAAGTACGTACCTGGGCACCCGACAAAGTGATAGAGTTGTACGCAAGTTCCATTCCAGCTAGAGGAATGTTCTAACTGTGACAATCACCAGGGGCATGGAGCAGGATCAGGGACTCCTCCCTTTCTTGCATAGCAGCAAAGACTTCTTATATATTGGGTAATGCCATCGTAGAACCTGTTCACTTCCTGGTTGATCAAGAACTCCAGTTCTAGAATATATTCCAATAAGCTGCTCAACCAGTTCTAGGTACCTTAACTTTTCTGCCTGCTTACCTGGTTTATCAATTACTCAACCATCTGTGGAAAATTTTGGTTTCATGTTACTTTGATGTCTCCCAAGTGCCACACACCAGTAGGCATCTGGATTTGCTGATGTTCCTCATCTAAGTACTGGTAGAGCTACTCTTCTGCTAGTAGTATAACAGGAGGGATACTTCTCCATGTGGGGTCTCTGTAATGAATTGGGGATCACATCTTCCTGTCGCTCAGCTTTTAGCTAGATCTCAGTCTGAAGAGTTTGGATATTTTCAAATTTGGATGATCAGTCTGGTGGGTATTACTACCTCGTTAAAAGTTTGAACAACTGTTCTAGCTTTGCTAAAGTAATACTCCTGTTAAAGGTTTTGTGTTTGCATAGTTAGGAAAAATACAAATTGATTTTTAAATTTTTTCTTTGTTCCAACACGGAAACTTACCTCGAACTACTTTCTTAGGACTTACCTGGAATCTCCTCTCATCCGACCAGAGTTTTCTGTAGTTTACCCTACTTCCGTTTTCTGTGAGGTCTAACCTCAGGTGGTAGGAAACGTGCCCTGAGTCTAGGCCCGTGTCAGGCAGCCAAAATTTGTGATTTTTTCAATGTCTTTTGTTGCATTGTGGTTTAGTTGTTTATGCAGTATAGTTATTTTTCAATATTAATCTTACCCGATGATCATGTAGCTGTCAACTCCGTTGCCCGACAGAAATCTACGGTCGGGATACGCCAGCGATCGCTATCCAGGTGGGGGTGTACTCAACAGCGCCATCTGTGGTCAGGTACTCAAGTACTTCTTGTCAACAAGAACTCAATTTTTCCTCTGTCGTGCCGCCGGCAAGACCTACTTGGATACGCTGTTGATTTTGGAGTCTTTTGTTCACGATTTGGTGATGTATTTGCTCTAAAGTTTAGCCTTCGCTGTTCAGGAAGCTTTATCCTTAGCTTAGCAAGCTTTTGGAATTAATTTGATTCATTGGTTAACGAACTTTGCTTAATTTTGGAATTCCCCCTTGACTACTTCTAAATTCAAGATGTCTGACCATTCCCAAGTTCCTAAATACAGGCAGTGTAGTGTTAGGACTTGTACTAGGCGTCTTCCGAAGGCCTCTATAGATCCTCACACCGTATGTTCCAATTGTAGGGGTAAATCCTGTCAATTGGAAGATCGATGTGGGGAATGTGCTGGGCTTTCGGAATTCGATTTTAATGAATTCCTCAGATATGCACGTAGGTTAGAGAAGGAGAGAGATAGGAGGAGTTCTTCTCGCTCTGTGGATTTTTCCTCTCCCCATGCCCCTCAACCTTTTCCTTCCCCTGTGGTGGTGACTCCCGAACCTGCTACGAGTGCTCAGCCTGCAATGGCTGATATGTTGCGTGCCATTCAGGCTCTCGGTGATAAGGTGGAGTCGTTGGTTAGTGACCGCAATCAGCTCTTGGCAGATGTCAGAGAGCTGAAAGCGAAGAGTGCAGTGGGAAGTGTTAGTGCTAGTGATGTGCATAGTGTCAGTGTCAGTGTTGCGCATGAGGGTACATCTGTGCGTGCCAGTCGTCCTCCCAGTCCGGGACCTCTTGCAAGCTCCCAAGCCCAGGGGAGAAGCAATGTCGAAGGACCAAAGGGTTCGGCAGGCCTTGATCGGCGCACGGATGTATCCTCAGTGGTTGCGGACGTATCTGTTAAGGATCGTCCCATCCACATACAGACGAATGAGCCCTTACATTCCTCGTCTGTGGAAGAGGTTTCCAGGAGGAAACGGTGGACCAAGGTCTCACGACCGCTCAAACGTAAGGTCCCTTCCGAGCTTGTCCAACGGCCCAGGTGTAGCCACTGGGTCAGTTCGGACTCGCCACAGTCATCTGATGACTGCACACCTCCCAAGAGAGGTAGAGTGGTCCCTCAACAGGCTACTGCTCCGTCTGTTGTTGCTCCAACCACAGTAGACCCTAAGTGGTCCATGCTGCAGACTATGCAGTCTCAGCTTGCGGCATTCATGCAGGAGTATCATGCCGAGAAGGTTAGCACCTCTCCTGTTAGCCTACAACCCGCAGAGGTTGTGCGCTCAGCAGATACTACGGCTGCCTGCTCCCACACCCCACCTGTGAGAGCTCCTCCCTGCCAGACGCATGTTCTTGCTGCACCATCTGCTAACATGCGTGAGCTGCCGCATCAGGAGTTGCCGGGTTCCAGCACTATGCGGCATTCTCCTCAGCCCATGCAGCATGCTCTGCAGACCTTACAGCATGCTCCGCATACCATGCAGCATGAGCCGCATACCTTACAGCATGCTCTGCATACCATACCGCATGCTCCTCAGCCCACCGCAGACCCTCCCTCACACCAGCCCTCTGCTTTTGTGGTTGCCAGCTCGCAGACTGTCCAGCAGAAGCATGATGTTGGATCCGCAGGTACGCATGCACCCGTTCCGCAGGATTCAGCTGGTCAGCTTGCTGCTCTGCCTTTGCCACTCACAACTCAACTTTCGGATGATGATGTATCGGATGATGAAGCTGCTCATCTGGATGAACCTCACTCTGATGTTGAAGGACACAAGTCTTCGCCACCCTCCTTAGACTTTCGCAAGGTCCTTGCTTTGTTCAGGGACTTGTATCCTGAACATTTTGTGTCTGCAACCCCTCGTTCTCCTCCCTCCGAGTTTGCTCTGGGCATGCAGTCTGCTGCGCCTGCCTTCACCAAGCTTGTTCTCGCCAGATCATCTAGGAGAGCTTTGAGGGTTATGGGGGACTGGTTGCATTCCAAGAAGCAACTGGGAAGGACCTCTTTTGTGTTTCCTCCTCCCAAGCTTGCTTCTAAGTCGAGCGTCTGGTATGCCACGGGAGAGGAACCTGGCTTGGGGGTTCCTGCCTCTGCCCAGGCCGACTTCTCAAGTCTGGTTGACTCTCCCCGCAGGTTGGCTATGAGACGTTCGAAGATCTGCTGGTCCTTTTCAGATCTTGATCATCTGTTGAAGGGAGTCTTTCGTGCCTTCGAGATATTCAACTTCCTCGATTGGTGTTTGGGAGCCTTAAGCAGGAAGACTTCCCCTTCAGATAAGGACTCGGCCATGCTGATCATGTCTAGCATGGACAAGGCAATTCGGGATGGGTCTGGTGAGCTTGCGGCTTCATATGTATCAGGAGTCCTCAAGAAGAGAGAACATCTTTGCTCCTTCTTATCTGCTGGTATCACTCCTTGCCAGAAGTCAGAGTTGTTGTTTGCTCCTCTCTCCAAGTGTCTGTTTCCGGAGGAGTTGATTAAGGGGATGGCTGCCTCACTTATCCAGAAGGATACTCATGATCTGATGGCTTCTTCTGCACGTAAGGCTAAAACCTTACCTTCCGTGCCTAGACCCTTCCGCCCTGCAGCAGTTGATACACCTGCTTCTAGGTTCATCCCACCCTTTCGTGGCAGAACCTCCAGCAGAGGAGGTACCCGTGCAGACAGTCACCGTGGCAAGTCCAAGAAGGGTTCCAAGTCCGCAAAAGGCAAGTTTTGACTGCCTTCCTCTCCAGACAGCAGTAGGAGCCAGACTCAACACCTTCTGGCAAGCTTGGGAGAGCAGAGGTGCAGACGCTCAGTCTGTGAAGTGGCTAAGAGAGGGATACAGAATTCCGTTCTGCCGCAATCCCCCTCTAGCTACATCTCCCATCAACCTCTCTCCCAACTACAAGGAGAAGGACAAGAGGCTAGCGTTGCAACAAGAGGTGTCGCTCTTGCTACAAAAGGAAGCAGTGGGCATAGTCCGGGATCATCAATCCCCGGGCTTTTACAACCGTCTCTTCCTGGTAGCCAAGAAGACAGGAGGTTGGAGACCGGTGCTGGACGTCAGTGCTCTCAATGCTTTTGTCACCAAGCAGACGTTCACGATGGAGACGACGAAGTCGGTCCTAGCAGCGGTCAGGCAGGAGGACTGGATGGTCTCGTTAGACCTGAAAGACGCATACTTTCACGTCCCCATCCATCCAGACTCCCAACCTTTCCTGAGATTCGTCTTTGGAAAGGTTGTGTACCAGTTCCAAGCCCTGTGCTTTGGCCTAAGCACGGCACCTCTTGTGTTTACCAGACTGATGAGGAATATTGCGAAATTCCTTCACTTGGCAGACATCAGAGCCTCCCTCTATTTAGACGACTGGCTTTTAAGAGCTCCCACAAGTCGTCGCTGTCTGGAGAATCTCAGATGGACTATGGATCTGACCAAGGAACTGGGCCTCCTGGTCAATTTAGAGAAGTCCCAGCTCGTCCCATCCCAGACCATTGTCTACCTGGGTATGGAGATTCAGAGTCGAGCTTTTCGGGCTTTTCCGTCGGCCCCAAGGATCAACCAAGCCCTAGAATGCATCCAGAGCATGCTGAGAAGGAACCGATGCTCAGTCAGGCAGTGGATGAGTCTAACAGGGACACTTTCATCGCTGGCCCTGTTCATCGAGTTAGGGAGACTCCACCTCCGCCCCCTTCAGTATCATCTAGCTGCTCACTGGATAAAGGACATGACGCTAGAGACGGTCTCAGTTCCTGTTTCCGAAGAGATGAGGTCTACTCTAACGTGGTGGAAGAACAGCATTCTTCTCAAGGAAGGTCTACCTTTGGCTGTTCAGACCCCCGACCACCATCTCTTCTCGGACGCATCAGACACGGGCTGGGGTGCGACATTGGACGGACAGGAATGCTCGGGAACATGGAATCAGGAGCAAAGGACACTTCACATCAATTGCAAGGAGTTGTTGGCGGTTCATCTGGCCTTGATAAACTTCAAGTCCCTCCAGCTAAACAAGGTGGTGGAGGTGAACTCCGACAACACCACAGCCTTGGCTTACATCTCCAAGCAGGGAGGGACTCATTCGAGGAAGTTGTTCGAGATCGCAAGGGACCTCCTCATCTGGTCAAAAGATCGAAAGCTCACGCTGGTAACGAGGTTCATTCAGGGCGATATGAATGTCATGGCAGATCGCCTCAGCCGGAAGGGTCAAGTCATCCCCACAGAGTGGACCCTTCACAAGAATGTTTGCAGCAGACTTTGGGCCCTGTGGGGTCAGCCAACCATAGATCTGTTCGCTACCTCGATGACCAAGAGGCTCCCGTTGTATTGTTCTCCGATTCCAGACCCAGCAGCAGTTCACGTGGATGCTTTTCTGCTGGATTGGTCCCATCTCGACCTGTATGCATTCCTGCCGTTCAAGATTGTCAACAGGGTACTTCAAAAGTTCGCCTCTCACAAAGGGACACGGCTGACGTTGGTTGCTCCCCTCTGGCCCGCGAGAGAATGGTTCACAGAGGTACTGCAATGGCTGGTCGACGTTCCCAGGACTCTTCCTCTAAGAGTGGACCTTCTACGTCAACCTCACGTAAAGAAGGTACACCCAAACCTCCACGCTCTTCGTCTGACTGCCTTCAGACTATCGAAAGACTCTCAAGAGCTAGAGGCTTTTCGAAGGAGGCAGCCAGAGCGATTGCCAGAGCAAGGAGGACATCCACTCTCAGAGTCTATCAGTCTAACTGGGAAGTCTTCCGAAGCTGGTGCAAGGCCAATGCAGTTTCCTCAACCAGTACCACTGTAACCCAGATTGCTGACTTCCTGTTACATCTAAGGAACGTAAGATCCCTTTCAGCTCCTACGATCAAGGGTTACAGAAGTATGTTGGCAGCGGTTTTCCGCCACAGAGGCTTGGATCTTTCCACCAACAAAGATCTGCAGGACCTCCTTAGGTCTTTTGAGACCTCAAAGGAACGTCGGTTGTCCACTCCAGGCTGGAATCTAGACGTGGTCCTAAGGTTCCTTATGTCATCAAGATTTGAACCTCTCCAATCAGCCTCTTTTAAGGACCTCACATTAAAAACTCTTTTCCTCGTGTGCTTGGCAACAGCTAAAAGAGTAAGTGAGATCCACGCCTTCAGCAGGAACATAGGTTTCACATCTGAAACGGCTACATGTTCCTTGCAGCTCGGTTTTTTGGCTAAAAACGAGCTTCCTTCACGTCCTTGGCCTAAGTCGTTCGAGATCCCAAGCCTGTCCAACTTGGTGGGGAACGAACTGGAGAGAGTACTTTGCCCAGTTAGAGCTCTTAGGTACTATCTAAAAAGGTCAAAACCTTTACGAGGACAATCAGAAGCCTTATGGTGTGCTATCAAGAAGCCTTCCCTACCAATGTCTAAGAACGCAGTTTCTTACTACATCAGGCTTCTGATTAGAGAAGCACATTCTCATCTGAAGGAAGAAGACCTTGCTTTGCTGAAGGTAAGGACACATGAAGTGAGAGCTGTGGCTACTTCAGTGGCCTTCAAACAGAACCGTTCTCTGCAGAGTGTTATGGATGCAACCTATTGGAGAAGCAAGTCAGTGTTCGCATCATTCTATCTCAAAGATGTCCAGTCTCTTTACGAGAACTGCTACA
The DNA here is from genome assembly GCF_036898095.1 of Palaemon carinicauda. NCBI lineage: Eukaryota > Metazoa > Arthropoda > Malacostraca > Decapoda > Palaemonidae > Palaemon > Palaemon carinicauda. The sequence goes on from NC_090764.1 coordinate 10,261,934, forward strand.
CCCTGGGACCATTCGTAGCAGCGAGTGCAGTAGTAGGTGAGGGCTCAGCCACTACATTCCCATAATCCCATAACCTTTTTAACCTTTCTCTTGAATACTTTTTATTGTTGTTTTTGGGTTGTACGGTCGGCTAAGAAGCCTTCCGCATCCTTGTTGATTTGGCGGGTGGTCAATTCTTTCTTGAGAAGCGCCTAGGTTAGAGGTTGTGATGAGGTCCTTTAGTATGGGTTGCAGCCCTTTATACTTCAGCACCTAAGAGTCGTTCAGCATCCTAAGAGGACCGCTACGCTCAGTAAGGAAGACGTACTTAATAAAGGCAGAGTAATGGTTCAAGTCGACTTCCTTACCAGGTACTTATTTATTTTATGTTATCTTGAATAACTAATAAAATGAAATACGGGATACTTAGCTTCTTTGTTAACATGTATGCTGGTCTCCACCCACCACCCTGGGTGTGAATCAGCTACATGATCATCGGGTAAGATTAATATTGAAAAATGTTATTTTCATTAGTAAAATAAATTTTTGAATATACTTACCCGATGATCATGAATTAAAGAACCCGCCCTTCCTCCCCATAGAGAACCAGTGGACCGAGGAGAAAATTGAGTTCTTGTTGACAAGAAGTACTTGAGTACCTGACCACAGATGGCGCTGTTGAGTACACCCCCACCTGGATAGCGATCGCTGGCGTATCTGTCGGGCAACGGAGTTGACAGCTACATGATCATCGGGTAAGTATATTCAAAAATTTATTTTACTAATGAAAATAACATTTTAACCTATCTATTAAATTATAGTTTGTGATTCTAGCTATTAAGTGTTCAATGACATTTATTTCACATTTTGTATTAATAATTTAACCATGATATTTTTCTTTTCAGAACCGAAGGAACACATTAAAAATATGAGAAACCCAGACAGCATGAGGCAATGAGATGCTTAAACATTCTCCTAATAATTGCTGTATGCATTGACCAGTAGTAGATTTGTTATCAATTCTTTGTTGGTAAAATAAATGGAAATTCAATTGCTGTAGAGATGACCAGTAGACCTAGCGTGACTCTTCATTTCTCAGAAATGGAGGAAAATGAAAGTGTACATTCAGACTCTGAACTTCTCGACAATGCAAACCATCACCCTCGAGAAATTTCAGTGGAATACCGTTCTGAAAAGCCAGGGTGTTGCAGAAGAGTGCTAGAAGGTATAAAGATGATCACTGTGGAGCCAATACTACTTTTGGACATTGTAAGCTGGTCTTTGCAGTCTTCACTCACAACTAATTTATTACTCGAAAAGGTAAGGTTTCACAATCCCTTTTACCCCTGCCATAAGGTTAAATTTCGAGCACATTTTGCTATATATTTTTTTCAAATTGCTCTAACAGCCTTAATTTTTGTCGTAGAGAGGTCAGGTTGGTCTCATTCTTTTGGAAAATGCCTGAAGTTTCTCGAAAAGTTATTAAAAACATATAAATAACAGTGTTTTGCAAGAACGTACCGGTACGTCCTTTGGGGGCGAAAGGGTTAAGTTGGTACACAAATTTATAAGTACTGTAATACATTTACATTGGGTTATTTGGTATATAACTTTATGAATATATAAACCCGAGTTCCTTAAGTTACTCATCTCCCCCCAACTATGCGAGTGCTATGAATGTCAAAAGTTAGTGCATATCTGACTGTCAGGTGAGCGTGACTTACCCTCCACTAGACAGTACCTACTACCACCTCATTAAGTCACTGCCCGAGCTGAGCTGAAATTATATTCCTATGAAAGGATTGGGGTCTATGTAACTAAGAAATTCATAAATTACTTTTAAAATTTTTTATTCTTTTATATCAGGTATTGCTTTTAATTTGGTAAAAATTTGACTGCTTATGTTAGATATTAAGGTTTTTGGTGGCATAAAAATTTTTTTAGACCTAATCTTTATCATTGATTCAAGGCCTTCATAATATTTTCCAGGTTTGTAACGAGCGTAACTACACGAGTGAAATTTGTGCTAATATAACAGCTCATCCAGATATTCAAGCTGAAGTACAAAAGCAAGTGACCCTCATAAATATGTACAAAGACTTAATAACAGTTATTCCCAGTGTTTTCTTTGTATTATTCATCGGAGCGTGGAGTGACAAGTATGGACGGAAAGTGCCGCTAACCTTACCCTTATGTGGAAGCTTCTTGTCCACACTCATACTTTTGGTTAGTTCATCGTTTTTCTGTGTTTTTTGTATATGATCATTTATTTGCCAATTTACAGCATACAATGTTGCATTTGTAAAGAATACTTTGCTGTCTTTTAATGCACTGGGTAGTAATTAATACACAACCAAAATTCAATATAATTAGAATTCCAATTGTTTATGTATAAAGTTTAAATCACCTTTTTTCAAGTTGTTTCTTCAGCTGTTTGTTTTGATTGGTAAAGTCATTTACAAAATTTATAATATGTAGATCATTCTAATGGCAAGACATCACTTTCTTTACTTTCTTATCATCTTTCTTTCCATGTTAGAGTAGCACAAAACAGTATATTTTTTTATCCCCCTTTGTAATAGATTGCAATATTTTTGTTACGAGAAAGGATATAGTAAATATCAAAACAAACACTGAAACAATATACATTACTGCCAGTTTTAAATTTATGCTTTTGCCTTTGTACAGCTTATCTTGTAGTGATCGATGAGTTCTTAAAAAGGCAAGAGATATCAAAGTTAATGATTATAAAGATGAAATAGTTGCATCGTTTGTGTAATACTATTACTGCACTACATCATCAGCATGCTAACTATAAAGTACAATTACATACTGTACTTTCAAAGTTTTTATCTGAATATCATTAAGCTTAACATGCTGATTGTATCAACTGAAAGTTTATTTAATTGGAATGAAGAAAAAGCTTGGCAAAAAATATTCTCATTATGAATTAATTTTTGTTTGCATAATGAAAATTCATGTTTGTCAAAATTCAAAAGTATTATAACATGATATTTTCCTCCTCAGGCCAACGCATACTGGATGGACTTACCCTCGATGTTCGTTCTGTTCTCTGCAATCCCACAAGTATTTACTGGTGGAACTATGACAATGATAATGGCTGCATTTTCATACATTGCAGATATTACGAAGCCAAGATCAAGAACGACACGCATAGCACTAATGGACTTTTGTTTTGTGCTTGGATTTCCAATTGGTATTTGGCTTAGTGATTTCATATATTACAGGTTGAATTATTTTGGAATATATGGAATAAGCGCATCTCTCTTCTTCTTGACCATTATTTACTCGCTTATAAGGATTGAAGACACGCGTGGACCTTTCTCAAAGCATCGACTTGATGATGCTGAATTTACCCAGAAACCAAATACCATGTTTAGAGATTTGTTTGATACTCAGAATATGAAAGATGCTATAGCTGTGTGCTCGAAGCTTCGACCAAACAAAGGGCGGGGTAAAATCCTTGCTCTTATGACTTCAATGTTCTCAACTCTTTTCAGTTTTGGTAAGTTATAAAGCTTTTTGTTTTAGCTATATCTTTTAAAATATTTTATTCATATGCACTTCTCTACTTATATCTCTAAATTGAGTGTAAATGTATTTTCAAAATTTTTTAACTTAAATGTTCACATGTATAAATCCTTGGATCAAGTGAGCCTTAGCAGCTAATTGCAATATGTATTAAACTATTCCAAATTGCCACTGGGATGAGGTATTATGTATACAGTAGACACCATACCATTGGTGTGTTCTATGCCTTTAAGGGCATTTATTTGTTTACACAAAAGAAAATGGGAAAAATTTAATAGGAAAAAATTTAAGGGTAAGTGTTGTTTAAAACGGGCATGTGGAGAAAAAGCAATATCAATATCAGGGGAGATAATAGAAATAGGTACCATAGGTACCAGGCGTAAGGTACCAGACTCACTCGCGTGAATATATATATATAAAAAGAAATTGTTAGTAATACTGATAAGACAAATTATTCTCATTAAAAACTATTTGAAGCATGAAATATAGATGCTCTCCTTGCCAAAAATGTAATAATCCAAATTTTCAAAATTCCCAGCAGAGGTCCGGAGTCACTCTCCTTAAGAGATGAAAGAGTATCAATAGAAACCTCTGCATGTGCCGTTAGATCCGTGAATTCCTTTTAATTGGCTATTTTTTGAATCCCTTTTACCCCCAAAGGACGTACTGGTACGTTTCACAAAACTCATCCCTTTACCCCCATGGACGTACCGGTACGTCCTTGCAAAAAACTGCTATTTGAATTTTTTTTCATATTTTTTATAATTTTTTAAGGAAATTCAGCCATTTTCCAAGATAATGAGACCAACCTGACCTCTCTATGACAAAAATGAAGGCTGTTGATATATGTTGAAAAATCTCCTTATATATATGAAGCTCAGCTGAGGTTCATTTAGCTTCTTCCTCAAAGCTCTCTTGCAGTGACATCTTTCATCAATACTGAAATTTCTCATTCAACCTCAATACTAAGTGCCAGATATATGGCATATAGCAAGAGGCATGATTCAGCCTTCAGTATTCTCATTTACCGTGTTACAGTCCAGATTTAATATTATTTTCATACGCGTCTTAGTTAACTTTAGTTTAATCAGATATATCTTCTTCTGTTTTTGAAATGGCCTCGTGCAATAATTGTTCCACTAAGTTATTGCTAGAGGATTAATTGCACAGGTATAATAACGTGCGTATTTAAGGGTTTTTAGAATCAAAAGACTTAAGGTAATCAGGTGTATTTTTTGCCTTGGATTTGATTTAGTTAACTTTAGTCTAATTAGATATATCTTCTTCTGTTTTTGAAATGGCCTTGTGCAATAATTGTTCCACTAAGTTATTGCTAGAGGATTAAATGCGCAGGTATAATAACGTGCGTATTTAAGGGTGTTTAGAATCAAAAGACCTAAAGTAATCAGGTGTAGTTTTTGCCTTGGATTTGATTTTACATTATTAAAAAGATAAAATTTTTGAACGATAGGAAAATCTTGTACTAATATTAGCAATGGCTTCAGCTGAATCCATAATAAACTACAAGCTCTATATTTCAAGGTAGGCTTTGGGAGCATAATATGATTGTCTGTATTAAAGGTTTGAAGGCCATTCATGAATGGCAGAGGCAACGGACAGTGACATTGCCCTATCAAGCAGGTCAGTGCCCTAGACACAGGATGCTAAGGTTGCAGCGACCAAAGGAACTAACGAGTTTAAGCGGGACTCGAACCCCAGTCTGGCGATCACCAGGCAAGGGCGTTACCAACAGGCCACAACAACCCTATTTCCAACCTTAAGAGCAAGATTCATTTTAAGACTACGTCTGCTGTAATTTTTCACATCACCTCTGAAAATGGATGTTAGCATTTCACCAGAAAATAGTTTTCTCTAGTAAGAGCCGTTCAGTAACTTTTGGTCAAATTATGGCCATTAGTTTGAATGTGGGATTAGAATTCCAAATTATCCTCTGTCGTAATTTTCAGTGTCCTTTCTAGACATTTGGTCACATAAACTTGTATAGAGTTGGATCCAAATCTTAAAAAAGCCTTGAAGGCTAAGGTTTAGGATATTAGCCCTTTTAACCCCAGGCTATTTGGAACTTTCCAACCCTTAACCCCCAGGCATTTTTTTTTTCAAGCACATTTTGCAATATATATTTTTTAAATTGCTCTAACAGCCTTAATTTTTGTCACAGAGAGGTCGGGTTGGTCTCATTGTTTTGGAAAATGCCTGAAGTTTCTCATAAAGTTATCCAAAATATTGCAAAAAAAAATGTAAATAGCAGTTTTTTGCAAGGACGTACCAGTACGTCCATGGGGGTAAAGGGATGAGTTTTGTGAAACGTACCAGTACGTCCATTGGGGGTAAAAGAGTTAGGAGTACACCTACATCTCTTATTTTTTTTTTAGAAATCTTTCTTTAGAAAGATTTTTAGCAGCAGCTCAATGCTATATCATGTCGATGGTTGCTGAACATTACCTTGCAGAATCATGGTTTACTTATCGAGATTGCTGGGCTCTATGTCCTATAGTGGCTGCTGGTGATGTGGTCTTTCAACTTTTGGGAGTTCAGTTGACTTGTAATCTTATTTTTGAAGTTTTACAAATATCTTTAAAAAAAAAAAGCATAGAGCCCCTTATATCTAAGATTGTTTGTTACCATTATTCTAGATCAGTTGAATCAAGAATTGTAATTATTTTACACTTTAATTTTAATTCTATAATTTACCTATCGCTTTCGTTCACTGGCTTTTCACCTCCATCAGAGTGCTGGAATCAGCAATATAAGCATCATATACATCCAACCCTACTCCCTACTGACTTGTAATGTCAAGAGGACAGATAATAGTTCAACTTCAAAACTGAAATAAGTCCCTGGCTATTTGCCTCTTACCATTTAAAACTAGAGTGTCTCATTACTTTATAAGAGGGATCTGTTTATTAAACAGAAAGAATATATGAAATTTATTTTTAAATGTTGATTAACCGATCTTCTGGAGAAGCAAAGTAAACATTAGGCGAGTATAGAAATAAATTTTATTATAAACATTTTTCTTTAAAGTTTTACCTTATATTTCAGGAGTCGCAAATATTGCCTACCTCTTTGTGAAAATAAAATTTGGTTGGGATTATAACCAATACGTACACTTAGGAATTGTGAGGTGCTTCGCAGGAATTTTGGGTAAGGTTAACTTCTTGCTTATGTAATTGATTTTCTTATAAATCTGGAATTATATACAAATCCTCATATTGCACACCCAACTGTAATCAACTAGCTTTGATTTCCTTCTGTTGATTTCCTTCTAAGTAAAATTTAGAATTATATACAAACCCTCAAATTGCACACCCAACTGTAATCAACTAGTCTGGGTGTGAGTAAACCATGCAAATTAAAGTAACATGTATGGGTACCTTTGCGATGATTTCCAGTAGTACATGGGTACTGTCTTACGAAATCAACATCCATTCATGTCCCTAAAATCAATCCTTGACTTCAAAGTAGGTATTGAAGGAGTAGTAATAGCCAGGATGAATTGTAAAAATACAGTATCCTATTAATGAACAGAGCAAATATTTTAAACAACTGAAAGCAAATCATGTGATGTCAGGTAACCCTTCTATCTGTATGTGTATGCACAAGACTACCAATGCTCTTCTTTTACATATTAAATGAAGTAGAACTCAAGGACATTCAAAGACGATGAATAAAGCCTTTGCTAGACTACTGATAAATAAAAGTACAGTATCCTATAAGTAAAAAAAAGAAGAACAAAATTATAATGAATACCTTCTAAAATAACTACATACATTAAATTTATTTAGTAATATAAATATCTTTATACAACCCTAAAGTCTCAGGAAATATCTGGGGAATTCACTGACCTGTGTAGTCACTGACAAACAGAAATTGAGTCAAATGACTGGTGAGAAACCTTGTATTTGCATGTGCTAGCAAAGGACTACCACTACTCATTTTTCGTATTGAATAAGATCATATACATGCAATAGTTATATGCAGTATACAGTAAAGTAAAGGTCACAAATATGGTATAGTTATAAGTAAAGACCTTATTGTGTGAACAGTTACAATATGACAATTTGTCTTAAATTATATTTTTTTGTAGCTATACAAACCTGTAATCATTTAATATAGGAATTCTTTTCAGCTGCACTGAAGCAAATTCCTATATTAAATGATTACGAGGTTTGTGTATTGCGTCGGAACAAATGATTTCACTAAATTGTTTAAATGAGTTCATATACAGTATAATGAAATGCAGTGTGGAAGATGAAGAAATAAATCATTAAAAAAATTTAGATTTTAAATGAGTTTTCTTTCCTTGCCTTTGCAGGTGTTGGAATTATGTTACCATTGCTGAGCTACAAATTACAAGTGCATGACTCGGTTTTAGGAATCATTGGTTGCTTTAGTGGAGTAGCGTCTTCCATTGTAACAGGGTTTGCTCCAAGTTCTTGGTATATGTATTTAGGTAAGTGTTCATGTTATGTTAACAGTTTCGATATTTTATATTTTTTTTATAGAATACAGTATCCTATTTCGATACAGTTTTTAGCCATTAGGTAAATATTTTTGACTCTTTAAAGGAAAGCTATAAATAAATATTGTGGATCATTGCATTTCAAAGATCTAGTCTTTCTCAATGAAATATTCCTTTTGACATGTGGAGCGGAATGTACTTTTAACACAAACAAAGCAGTGTAATGTTGGTTCTATAAAATTTTCTTTAGCTCTGTGAAAAGATGTACCATCATCCAAAGATATTTGGATTATCACAAATAGAAATTGTTCTACTATACAAACAGGGATGATTCTATTCTACAAACAGGAATTATTCCATTCTAACTTCCAAAGGAAATGAAATTAACTTATTTTTAAAATGAGAGGAGGAAGTGATCACTAGGGGATTATGACGAAGGAAAAATCTATTTCTGGGCGAGGGACCTGTGTCGCCCAGTGAAATGCTCCTTAAAGCACCATTTCTAAGGTATAAATACTGCTAAATATACCAGAGAAAAATTTGCATGGAATGCCAGGAATATACCCAACTCGCTTACCCTTATAGGCTGTCTGTATAAAAACTGGGGCGCTTGAAACCACTACCAGAGGTCCCCCACCAATTAGACTTCTCCCTCCTCAACATCCCCCGTTACTACGAGGTGTCATGCATTAAGAGGATAAGTCAGATATGGAATGACATAACTTTGTTTATAAAACTTATATGAGATCTATATTATTTTATTATGGAAATGTATAACTTTAAGTAAGCTATAATTCCTAACACTGTATCCAATTCTAAAATATTAAACGGCTATTGTTGTCATATATAGTAATTGGATATTTCTTTTGTACTGTATCACAAATTGTACGATGAAGATTTAATTCACTGAGAAAAACTACCCTTCTGGTTGTTCATAAATACTAAACTAATATTTTCAATGGTAGTCAGGTTATTCCCCAAAAGTTTTAATTGCAATAAGACTGATCTGCTTCGGAAGGAAATGTCAAACAAGACCTATATCACAAGGTAGGAGAGAACGTTGCATAGGTATAAATCAGTGGATTACAGATTAACACTTGTCATGTTTGTGCAAAGGGGGGATTTGAAACCAAATCCTCTCATGTGATGAGAAGAGAGATGTTGGTCCGAAAAGCAATAGGTATGAAACTGGGACAAAAACCTGTAGGAAAACAAAATAAAATGGGGAAGTGAAGATCGTGCCCAGATGGAAGAGCAGGAAATTTGAATACAAAACAGAAGATGGTGAAGAGAACTGGTGTTACATTGAGAAGAACGGATGTGAAAACGCTGATGATGATTAAAAAATTAATATAAATGATTGGGTAATGGGTTTAATTTATCAAAGTTAGCACCCAGATGTACACAAGTTAACAGCGGAAGAAAAGAGACAAATGGAATAATGCGAGTATGCATCTCTTTTAGCGAATGTTATGAACCATAGAAAATTCAATTTATGACAAAATCCTCAACTGAGGCTACTAAACACTATTCGTGATATTATAACAAAGAAAAATATATTTTTACATTTTAGCAATATTCTATACAGAATTGTATCTTAAAAGTTCAGTCATTTACATTGAGATTGTACAAATCATGTTTGGATAGAAAATTTATTTATACAGCATTGGAATCATGCAATGTAATTAAGCTTTGAAATTGTGACTTTTTTTTTCTTTTTGCAAGCACTCAAAATTTTGTGAATATCTGATGCTTATTCTTTCTTGTATAGGTACTGTTGTTGGTGGTTTCTCAGGATTGGCAGCATTGGTAAACCGATCAATCTTGAGCAAAATCGTTCCAGATGAGGAAATTGGGAAAGTTTTTTCAATGACTGCAGCATTTGAAGCAGCAGTACCTCTCATGTCAAGTCCTTTGTACACATTAGTATATAACACCTCCATCAAATCATTTCCTGGTGCAGTGTACTTGATGACTTCGTTGTTTTTCCTGTTTCCATTCTGTACATATGTGTAAGTATAATTTACTAATACACTAGAGTACAATACAGTAGATGTCTTAATCTTTTAATGTTTCAAGTGTGTTACATACATAACCAAGTTTATTACAGGAAGATGGCAGTACACTTGTTCATGAGCGGGACTTCACCGTGTAGAACATTCAGTAGAAATAACTACTTAATATCTCTCACTCATGTATCATCTTGAATTCTTCATTCAGGGCACGATTATAAGCTTTCTTATGATGAATGTCCACGTTATAAATAAGGACAACCTCACATATAACCACTGTGAGAGAGGATTACAATGAGCTTAATTATTTCAATGAAAAACCTGGTAGTCATTCAAAGAAGGAAGAGATCAACTATTATCTAAGAAAAGTATACGATATTTTGCCATTTCATATACAAGACCCTTTGTTTCTGCAGGGAAATGGAGTTGGTACTGCCTCCTTTCACTTCTTCTGCCCTTTTTTTTTTTTTTTTTTTTTCTACAGCTTATTCCCTTTTCTTAGGAATACTAGAGGTACAACTATGTCTCCCAAATTTGCATAAGCTAGATTTTATGAAGAATGTTAAATTAATCAGCAAAATTGAATCAGCATTTGAAATACAACACTCGTCAAAAACTCACTTGTTACCTCCTTGATTATTGTTTTAAATGTTGTCATGTATCAGAGATGTTTAAGTCTGATTATCTGCGTCAAGCAGATGTATTTCTTTTGTATTAAGCAGAAGATCCCTTGCCAACTCACTGCCATATTGAGGTCTACTAAAGGGCAACAAGTCAACCACGCACTAAAGAAAGCCTTGCTAATGTTGTGGTGGGCTTATTTCAGGTCATTAGCTTTAATGTACAGTACTTGGATATGAATTATTATCTTGATTTAATTCATATCCTTCATCATTAATCCACTCCTCCAAACTATTATACATGAATGTGGTTATATGTATCATGGATTTTATTATATCAGATTAAATCTGAAAGGTGAGATTTAAATTTTAAACAAGTTTTATTTGGTTTGGTAGTTCATTTTTCATAGATTACCACCATATTTACCATGGTAATTTGGAATTTAGCACATGAATCCTAGTTAGTTTATTTGAAATTGACAATTATTATATAAAAATTATTTCAATAGTGAACTGGGATACATGCAAGTTCCCAAAAGCGACTGTAACACAGTTCCGGTATGCCCTGCTGCTTCCTCCGGTCGCCTTGGATGACCGTGGAGGAAGCAACTGTAGGGGATTCAGCGTTATGAAGCTGCATCTGTGGTGGATAACGGGGGGAGGGTGGGCTGTGGCACCCTAGCAGTACCAGCCGCATTCGGTTGAGTCCCTCGTCAGGCTGGGAGGAGCGTAGAGAGGAAAGGTCCCCTTTTTTATCCTTTGTTCGATGTCGGCTACCCTCAAAATTGGGGAAGTGCCTTGGTATATGTATGATGTATACTTAAACCTTATGAAAACAATGAATCCTGTGGAAACAAAGGGTCTTAACATATGCCATTGACTAGCATACCAAATACTTGATTATTCCTGGCAACTGATACTTTCAAATGTAAATGAGAATTGCTAAGCACTACGTTTAAAACTGGTTTCTAGCATTACTTTATTTTCATTTCAGATGGCTTTTCATCACAAGACATCTGTCTGTATTCGAACATCGCCTACTTGATGAAAACATTCCAGACATTGAAGATTAGCTGAAAAGCCTAAAACCATCTCAGGGATGCGGTTTGCAAACTGTCTCACAAAAACAAAGAAAAGTGTTGGTAAATGTAAATTTAGTTTTCCAAGAAAACAATCAGCACCGATAATGGAAATTTAATATTCATGAGAAAATTTTATACAGTATTTTTGTAGATGCAGTGTTTTAATCCAATTTCTTTTATACAATATTATACTTTAATCTAATTTTAAAAGTATATCTGAAAGTATTGCTTTTTTAGTTCTAGTCTACTAATTATTAATGCCAAAGTATTGAAGAAATTTTCAATTTCATTCTTAAAGTATGAAGTCCAATAAGTGAGAATCATAAAATGAATTTATTTAAATATTATCTCGGTCTACTTTTGATAGAAACTGGGAATTAGCAAATCACTTTTATCCATATATGCAGGTTTTTTCTTTTGTATTTAAGGCAAAGAATTTTGCCTTAGGATTATGTTTTAATGCTTAATAGCTTCTCAAGAAAAGAGAAAAAAATACATTTTACCTAGTGAAAAGCTTTATCGTTTTATACAGTACTATTATGTATAATAGATGGCTGTGTGTATATATTCTTCCATATATATAGATATATTGATTTCCTACTCTTAGAATTAATCTAAGATTTTTTTTAATTACCATAAGTTCACAGCTACAATAAATGAGAATCAAAGCACTTCCTTTTCTTCAACAGGTTTATCCTTTCGTTTCGTAGTTTGACAAAAAGAATTCCTTGACTTTATAATTCGTTCTTTTTTTCATAATGGTAGTTTTGCAGAATTGATATGAAATTGGGTTCATTTAAGTTTACTATTTAGCTTATATTCAGTGAAGATAATGGGAGCTCATAACTTTCTTTACCATTCTTTAAATAACCTAATTTGTAGTTAGTCTCTCATATCTTTCTTTGCCATTCTTTAAATAACTTAATTTGTAGTTAGTCTAAAGGCGAGTTTCTCACAATTGATGATTTGATCTTCAACAAAGTTTCTCTAGGTAAGAGGAAAGTTGAGTTTTGATGATAAAATTTGCTATACCTATACTCGTCTGATATTCATATTGCTTTGTCCCCGAAGTTAACTCTGTATCGACATTACCTAAAAATACTAAAAAACTCAATTTTCTTCCCTTCAAGAGACCAAGCCTCTTGCCAACCAAGGTGATATGTGATGGCAAAGGTCAACCTAATTCAGTCTCAATGTCAAAACATGTTATTTTCATTAGTAAAATAAATTTTTGAATATACTTACCCGGTGATCATATAGCTGTCAGCTCTGCTGCCCGACAGAAAAAAACCTACGGACGGAATACGCCAGCGATCGCTATACAGGTGGGGGTGTACATCAACAGCGCCATCTGTCGAGCAGGTACTCAAGTACTCGATGTCAACACAGAACCAATTTTCTCCTCGGTCCACTGGGTCTCTATTGGGGAGGAAGGGTGGGTCCTTTAATTTATGATCACCGGGTAAGTATATTCAAAAATTTATTTTACTAATGAAAATAACATTTTTCAATATTAAACTTACCCGGTGATCATATAGCTGATTCACACCCAGGGGGGTGGGTAGAGACCAGCATATATGTTAACATTAAGAGCTAAGTATTTCGTATTTCATTTTAGCAGTTATTCAAAATAACAAACATAAAATTAATAAGTACCTGGTAAGGAAGTCAACTTGAACAATTACTCTGCCTTTTTAAGTACGTCTTCCTTACTGAGCCTCGCGATCCTCACAGGATGCTGAGCGACTCCTAGGAGCTGAAGTATGAAGGGTTGCAACCCATACTAAAGGACCTCATCAAAACCTCTAATCTAGGCGCTTCTCAAGAAAGAATTTGACCACCCGCCAAATCAACCAGGATGCGAAAGGCTTCTTAGCCTTCCGGACAACCCAAAAACCAACAATAAAAAGCATTTCAAGAGAAAGATTAAAAAGGTTATGGGATTATGGGAATGTAGTGGTTGAGCCCTCACCCACTACTGCACTCGCTGCTACGAATGGTCCCAGGGTGTAGCAGTTCTCGTAAAGAGACTGGACATCTTTAAGGTAAAATGATGCGAACACTGATTTGCTTCTCCAATAGGTTGCATCCATTACACTCTGCAGAGATCTGTTTTGTTTGAAGGCCACTGAAGTTGCGACAGCTCTAACTTCATGTGTCCTTACCTTCAGCAAAGCATGGTCCTCCTCATTCAGATGGGAATGAGCTTCTCGAATCAAAAGTCTGATATAATAAGAAACTGCATTTTTCGACATAGGTAAAGATGGTTTCTTAATGGCGCACCATAAAGCTTCTGACTGACCACGTAATGGTTTAGTACGTCTCAAATAGTACTTAAGAGCTCTTACAGGGCATAGTACTCTTTCTTGTTCATTTCCAACCAAATTAGCAAGGCTTGGAATATCGAACGATTTGAGCCAAGGACGAGAAGGAAGTTCGTTTTTGGCTAAAAAACCAAGCTGTAAGGAACATGTAGCCGTTTCAGATGTAAATCCAATGTTCCTGCTGAAGGCGTGTATCTCACTGACTCTTTTAGCTGTTGCTAAGCAGGCGAGGAAAAGAGTCTTCAAAGTGAGATCTTTAAAAGAGGCTGATTGAAGTGGTTCGAACCTTGCTGACATAAGGAACCTTAGTACCACGTCTAAGTTCCAACCTGGTGTGGCCAACCGACGCTCCTTCGAGGTCTCAAAAGACTTAAGGAGGTCCTGTAGATCTTTGTTGTTGGAAAGATCTAAGCCTCTGTGACGGAAGACTGCTGCCAACATGCTTCTGTAACCTTTGATCGTGGGAGCTGAAAGGGATCTTTCCTTCCTTAGGTATAAAAGGAAGTCAGCTATCTGAGTTACAGAGGTACTGGTTGAGGATACTGATTTCGACTTGCACCAGCTTCGGAAGACTTCCCACTTCGACTGGTAGACTTTGAGAGTGGATGTCCTCCTTGCTCTAGCAATCGCTCTGGCTGCCTCCTTCGAAAAGCCTCTAGCTCTCGAGAGTCTTTCGATAGTCTGAAGGCAGTCAGACGAAGAGCGTGGAGGCTTGGGTGTACCTTCTTTACATGCGGCTGACGCAGAAGGTCCACTCTTAGAGGAAGTGTTCTGGGAACGTCTACTAGCCATTGCAGTACCTCGGTGAACCATTCTCTCGCGGGCCAGAGGGGAGCAACCAACGTCAACCTTGTCCCTTCGTGAGAGGCGAACTTCTGCAGTACTCTGTTGACGATCTTGAACGGGGGAACGCATAAAGGTCTAGATGGGACCAATCCAGAAGAAAGGCATCTATGTGAACTGCTGCTGGGTCCGGAATCGGTGAGCAATAAATTGGGAGCCTCTTGGTCATCGAGGTTGCGAACAGATCTATGGTAGGCTGACCCCATAAGGCCCATAGTCTGTTGCAAACATTCTTGTGAAGGATCCACTCTGTTGGGATGATTTGACCCTTCCGGCTGAGGCGGTCTGCCATGACATTCATGTCGCCTTGAATGAACCTCGTTACTAGGGATACGTTTCGATCTCTTGACCAGGTGAGGAGGTCCCTTGCGATCTCGTACAACGTCATCGAATGAGTCCCTCCTTGCTTGGAGATGTACGCCAAGGCTGTGGTGTTGTCGGAGTTCACCTCCACCACCTTGCCTAGAAGGAGGGACTTGAAGCTTCTCAAGGCCAGATGAACTGCCAGTAGCTCCTTGCAGTTGATGTGCAACGTTCTTTGATCCGCATTCCACGTGCCCGAGCATTCCCGACCGTCCAATGTCGCACCCCAGCCCGTGTCCGATGCGTCCGAGAAGAGAAGGTGGTCGGGGGTCTGAACAGCCAGTGGCAGACCCTCCCTGAGGAGAATGTTGTTCTTCCACCAAGTCAGTGAAGACTTCATCTTCTCGGAAATAGGAACCGAGACCGCTTCTAGCGTCTTGTCCTTTCTCCAGTGAGCAGCTAAGTGAAATTGAAGGGGGCGGAGGTGGAGTCTCCCTAACGCGATGAACTGGTCCAGTGATGAAAGCGTCCCTATCAGACTCATCCACTGTCTGACTGAACATCGGTCCTTCTTCAGCATGGACTGGATGCATTCTTGGGCTTGACTGATTCTGGGGGCCGACGGAAAAGCCCGAAAAACTTGACTCTGAATCTCCATTCCTAGGTATACTATAGTTTGAGATGGGACGAGTTGGGACTTTTCCATATTGACCAGGAGACCCAATTCCTTGGTCAGATCTAGAGTCCACTGTAGATTCTCCAGACAGCGACGACTTGACGCAGCTCTTAAAAGCCAGTCGTCCAAATAGAGGGAGGCTCTGATGTTTGCTAAATGCAGGAACTTGGCAATATTCCTCATCAGTTTGGTAAAAACTAGAGGTGCCGTGCTTAGGCCAAAGCACAGGGCTTGGAACTGGTATACAACCTTCCCGAAAACGAACCTTAGAAAAGGTTGGGAATCTGGGTGGATGGGGACGTGAAAGTAAGCGTCCTTTAGGTCTAACGAGACCATCCAGTCTTCCTTCCTGACCGATGCTAGAACCGACTTTGTCGTCTCCATGGTGAACGTCTGCTTTGTGACAAAGACATTCAGAGCACTGACGTCTAGCACCGGTCTCCACCCTCCTGTCTTCTTCGGCACTAAGAAGAGGCGGTTGTAGAAGCCCGGGGATTGATGGTCCCGGACTATGACTACCGCTCCCTTTTGTAGTAAGAGAGACACCTCTTGCTGTAAAGCTTGTCTCTTGTCCTCCTCTCTGTACCTGGGAGAGAGGTCGATGGGAGTTGTTGCTAGAGGGGGGTTGCGCAAGAATGGAATCCTGTACCCCTCCCTGAGTAACTTCACAGACTGTGCGTCTGCGCCTCTGTTCTCCCAGGCCTGCCAGTAGTTCTTGAGTCTGGCTCCCACTGCTGTCTGAAGAAGGTGGCAGTCAGACTCTGCCTCTAGAGGACTTGGAACCCTTCTTCTTGCTCCCACGTTGACTTCCGGCACGAGCACCTCCTCTGCTGGAGGCTCTGCCACGAAAGGGCGGAATGAACCTTGACGCTGGAGTGTCCATCCTGAGTCTAGGCACGGAGGGCAAAGGGGTGGCTTTGCGTGCGGATGACGCCACCAGGTCATGAGTGTCTTTCTGGATCAAGGAGGCGGCAATCTCCTTGATCAACTCTTCAGGGAAGAGACACTTCGAGAGGGGAGCAAACATAAGCTCCGACTTTTGACATGGGGTGACTCCAGCTGACAAGAAGGAGCAAAGGTGATCCCGCTTCTTGAGAACCCCGGACACGAAAGAAGCCGCAAGCTCACTAGAACCATCCCGTATGGCTTTGTCCATGCAGGACATAATGAGCATGGAAGTTTCCTTATCAGAAGGGGAGGTCTTCCTGCTCAACGCTCCCAAACACCAGTCCAAGAAGTTAAAGACTTCGAATGCACGGAAAACTCCCTTCATAAGATGGTCCATATCCGAAGGAGTCCAGCAAATCTTGGAGCGTCTCATAGCCAGCCTGCGGGGAGAGTCTACCAGACTTGAGAAGTCGCCCTGGGCAGAGGCAGGAACTCCCAAGCCGAGAACTTCTCCCGTGGCATACCAGACGCTAGATCTGGAAGCAAGCTTGGCCGGGGGAAACATGAAGGATGTCTTCCCAAGTTGCTTTTTGGACTGCAACCACTCTCCCAGTACCCTTAAAGCTCTCTTGGACGAGCGAGCGAGTACGAGCTTCGTAAAGGCAGGTGCTGCTGACTGCATGCCTAAAGCGAACTCAGAGGGAGGCGAGCGTGGTGCTGCAGACACAAACTGATCCGGATATAAATCCTTGAACAGCACAAGCACTTTCCTAAAGTCTAAGGAGGGAGGCGTGGTCTTGGGTTCGTCGATGTCCGAGTATTGGTCGTCAAGATGTGCAGCTTCGTCATCATCAGAGAGTGCATCGTCTGAATGTTGAGGAGGAAGAGGCAACGGAGTAGGTAAAAGCTGGACGGCTGAGTCCGGCAGCACGGGTGCATGCGTGGCTGCACTGGACCCAACGTCATGCCACTGTTGGTCAGTCTGAGAACTGGCAACAACCATAGCTGAGTGGGTGCGCAAAGCGTCTACTCCCGACTGTGGAAGGATAGCGGAGACCACCGTGGGTTGCGGAGGCTGACGCACCGCGTCAAAACACGGCAGCTTAACTCCACCCTCCTGTTGTTGTGGTAGCTCACGAACGGCAACGGAGGGTTCCGTGCGTCTGTGAACGTCAGCATGCGTCTGGCAGGGTCGACTGCGCATGGGTGGAGGAGCTCTCACAGCTGGAGTGTGGGAGCAGGCAGCCTCAGCGTCTGCTGGGCGCACAACCGTGGTAGGTTGTAGGCTAACGGGTGCAGCGTCAACCTTCTCCGCACGATACTCCTGCATAACAGCAGCTAACTGAGTCTGCATAGACTGCAGCAAAGACCACTTAGGGTCTACAACAGCGGGTTCGGCAACAGACGGAGTTACTGCCTGTTGCGGTACCACTTTGCCTCTCTTAGGAGGTGTGCAGTCGTCGGAGGACTGCAGCGAGTCCGAACTGACCCAGTGGCTACACCTGGGCCGTTGGACTTGCTCGGAAGGGACCTTGCGTTTAAGAGGCCGTGAGACCTTGGTCCATCGTTTCTGGCGAGAAACTTCTTCCGCAGACGAGGAACGAACGGGCTCACTCGTCTTCTTGTGGGTGGGACGATCTAGGAAAGATACGTCCGAAACCACGGAGGGAACGTCTGTCCGCTGATTAAAGCCTGTCGAACCCTTTGGTCGTACGACATTGCTTCTCCCCTGGGCTTGGGAGCTTGCAAGAGGTCCCGGACTGGGAGGACGACAGGCACGAACAGACGCACCCTCATGCGTAACACTGACACTTTTCACTGCACTGACACTCACTTCACTTCCCACTGCACTTTTACCTTTCAACTCCCTGACGTCAGCCATGAGTTGATTGCGGTCATTCGCCAATGACTCGACTCTCTCACCTAGAGCCTGGATGGCACGCATCATATCTGCCATTGAAGGTTGATGAGAGCTAGCAGGGGGGTCGGGTGCAACCACTACAGGGGAAGGAATAGGTTGTGGGGCATGGGGAGAGGAAAAATCAATTGAGCGAGACGAACTCCTCCTGATCCTATCCTTCTCTAGCCTACGTGCATATTTCAGGAATTCTTGAAAATCGAATTCTGAAAGCCCAACGCATTCCTCACATCGATCTTCCAATTGACAGGCTTTACCCCTACAATTGGAACAAATGGTGTGCGGATCGATAGAGGCCTTCGGAAGACGCCTTGAACAGTCCCTAGCGCTACACTTCCTGTACTTGGGGACTTGAGAAGGGTCAGACATCTTGAATTAGTCAAAGGGGGGAATTCAAAATCTATCCAAGTCGTCAACAAATAATCCAAAATCTAACAAAAGAATGCAAGGAAGTATTGAAGATAACTTCTGCACAGCGATAGCTAATAACCAGAAATGAATACTTCACCAAATAATGTGAAAATCAATCCAGAAAACAAGAGCGTATTTAGTAGGTCTTGCCGGTGGCACGACAGAGAGAAAATTGGTTCTGTGTTGACATCGAGTACTTGAGTACCTGCTCGACAGATGGCGCTGTTGATGTACACCCCCACCTGTATAGCGATCGCTGGCGTATTCCGTCCGTAGGTTTTTTCTGTCGGGCAGCAGAGCTGACAGCTATATGATCACCGGGTAAGTTTAATATTGAAAATACAGTAATATCCTATCCTCTTAACCTCATTAGTCAATGGGAAGGAGAGTGGGTTTGTACATGAACATCAAGTGCATATAAAAATAACAAATTTTATTATTAAAGTGAGTTAGCAGCTAGAGTGGATATGAATGTGTTGAGGTGGTTTGGCCATCTTGAGAGAATGGAAAATAGCTGTCTGCTAAAGAAGGTGATGAATGCAAGAGTTGATGGGAGAAGTACAAGAGGAAGGCCAAAGTTTGGGTGGATGGATGAGTGAAGAAAGCTCTGGGTGATAGGAGGATAGATGTGAGAGAGCCAAGAGAGCGTGCTAGAAATAGGAATGAATGGCGAGCGATTGTGACGCAGTTCCGGTAGGCCCTGCTGCTTCTTCCGGTGCCTTAGATGACCGCGGAGGTAGCAGCAGTAGGGGATTCAGCATTATGAAGCTTCATCTGTGGTGGATAACAGGGGAGGGTGGGCTGTGACACCCTAGCAGTACCAGCTGAACTCGGTTGAGTCCCTTGTCAGGCTGGGAGGAATGTAGAGAATAGAGGTCCCCTTATTGTTTTGTTTCATTAGTTGATGTCGGCTACCCCCCAAAATTGGGGGAAGTGCCTTGGTATATGTATGTATGATTATTAAAATTCAATTTATTTTAACGAACCTCCTCAAATGCTCATATTGCTGACTAAACACTGATGGAAGGAAGACAGGAAAAAGCGATACGAAATTTAAAGTCCAAAATAAAATACTCATTTATACTGTACACCAGACTCGCCTCCTAGAGTAGTGCCTCAGTACTAAACAACACCTGCGATGTAAAACTGAAGGATAATTGTCCATTCTATGCTGTATCAACCGGGAAGAATTATATAAAATTCATAATATGATCCCAATTTTATCTATCTGTATTCCAAACAATGAAACAGAAAGAAAATAAATTTAAAATTTTTCAAACCATCCTGAATATTCATTAAAAGTAAAATCCAACTACTGTATGCCTATAATGATAATCTTCTTATCTCTTTCACATGAAACGACTCAAATACAAAATCAATCATCTGTATTGTTTCAATTTAGTATATGGTCCCTTACAAATACATGATACGATAATGTTTCGAAAATCTTATCATTTCTCAAAATAATATGTAATCACAAAGTTCATTCATTCATTCAAATCTCAGCAAATCCAGAATAAGATGAAGTAAAAACTCTATCAAAACTTTCCTTATCTTTTGTTTACTTTGAGCACGAATCTTTTCCTGTGTAAAGTGAGACTTGTTTTGTCACAAGAATTACTAGCACCTACATTAACATTAACTAAGCAAAATTCATGATGAGCTAGTGGCTGAGCCTATTAGTAAACGATGTACACTGTCATCTGAATGCAACCCATCATGAATAAGAACCTAATGATATACCACACCATAAAATAAGTAATACATGTTAATGGTTCTTAATTTCACCTACTTCAGCAAGTAGATGGATTAAAGGATCAGACAACCATCTCGTCTTCTACCTCGTAATTCTAATGTAACAAATGCTCTGTTAGTCTTTCTTGATTGGAATACAGATAAGCAAGGGTTGTGCAGTTAAAGATTCCAAAATAGATCATAGTGTGAGGATCTAAGAGAGGATCTCAATCTGTCATGCGCTGTGCACCACCAGAACCCTTACTGACTGGTGCACTATAGTCAATTCTTTTTAGTGATGCAGATTTGCACGGACTTGCAGCGGTACCCTTTTAGCTCGGAAAAGTTTCCTGATCGCTGATTGGTTGGACAAGATAATTCTAACCAATCAGCGAGCAGGAAAGTTTTCAGAGCTAAAAGGGCACCGCTGTGAGTCAGTGCAAATAGGCCTCATAAAAAAAAATGTTATTTTCATTAGTAAAATAAATTTTTGAATATACTTACCCGATGATCATATAGCTGTCAGCTCTGCTGCCCGACAGAAAAACCTACAGGCGGAATACGCCAGCGATCGCTATACAGGTGGGGGTGTACATCAACAGCGCCATCTGTCAAGTAGGTACTCAAGTACTCGATGTCAACACAGAACCAATTTTCTCCTCTGTCCACTGGGTCTCTATTGGGGAGGACGGGTGGGTCCTTTAATTTATGATCATCGGGTAAGTATATTCAAAAATTTATTTTACTAATGAAAATAACATTTTTCAATATTAAACTTACCCGATGATCATATAGCTGATTCACACCCAGGGGGGTGGGTAGAGACCAGCATTACATGTTGACATTATTATGAGCTAAGTATTCCGTATTTCATTTTAGCAGTTATTCAAAATAACAAACATAAAATAAATAAGTACCTGGTAAGGAAGTCGACTTGAACAATTACTCTGCCTTTTTAAGTACGTCTTCCTTACTGAGCCTCGCGATCCTCATAGGATGCTGAGCGACTCCTAGGAGCTGAAGTATGAAGGGTTGCAACCCATACTAAAGGTCCTCATCAAAACCTCTAATCTAGGCGCTTCTCAAGAAATGACTTTGACCACCCGCCAAATCAAGTAGGATGCGAAAGGCTTCTTAGCCTTCCGGACAACCCAAAAATAATAATAAAACATTTCAAGAGAAAGATTAAAAAAGGTTATGGAATTAGGGAATTGTAGTGGTCGAGCCCCCACCACTACTGCACTCGTTGCTACGAATGGTCCCAGAGTGTAGCAGTTCTCGTAAAGAGACTGGACATTCTTAAGATAAAAGACGCGAACACTGATTTGCTTTTCCAATAGGTTGCGTCGAATATACTTTGCAGAGATCTATTTTGTTTAAAGGCCACGGAAGTTGCGACAGCTCTAACTTCGTGTGTCCTTACCTTCAGCAAAGCTTGGTCTTCCTCATTCAGATGGGAATGAGCTTCTCGTATTAACAGTCTGATAAAATAGGATAAAGCATTCTCTGACATAGGCAAAGATGGATTCTTAACTGAACACCATAAAGCTTCAGACGGGCCTCGTAAAGGTTTTTAAAAAGAACTTAAGAGCTCTTACAGGACATAATACTCTTTCTAGTTCATTTCCAACCATACGATAAGTTTGGAATATCGAACGATATTGGTCAAGGCCGAGAAGGCAGCTCGTGTTTGGCTAGAAAACCAAGTTGTAGAACATGTAGCCGTTTCGGATGAGAATCCGATGTTCTTGCTGAAGGCATGAATCTCACTGACTCTTTTAGCTGTGGTTAAGCATATCAGGAAAAGAGTCTTAAAGGTGAGATCTTTCAGGGAGGCTGATTGAAGCGGTTCGAACCTGTCTGACATAAGGAATCTTAGTACCACGTCTGGTGCATTAGTAGCAGACCAGAAGGCAACGTCATGTAACTGCTTGACAGTCTGTGAGCTGGCAACAACCAAAGCTGTGTGGGGAAGCCTCAACTCCTGACTGACTAGTCTGCTGCGGGCGAGTGGCGGTAACCACAGTGGGTTGCGGAGGCTGACGCACCGTGTCAAAACACGGCTGCTTAACTCCACCCTCCTGTTGTTGTGGTAGCACACGCACGTCAACGGAGGGTTCCGTGCGTCTGTGAACGTCAGCATGCGTCTGGCAGGGTCGACTGCGCATGGGTGGTGGAGCTCTCACAGCTGGAGTGTGGGAGCAGGCAGCCACAGCGTCTGCTGGGCGCACAACCGTGGTAGGTTGTAGGCTAACGGGTGCGTCTGTGAACGTCAGCATGCGTCTGGCAGGGTCGACTGCGCATGGGTGGAGGAGCTCTCACAGCTGGAGTGTGGGAGCAGGCAGCCACAGCGTCTGCTGGGCGCACAACCGTGGTAGGTTGTAGGCTAACGGGTGCAGCGTCAACCTTCTCCGCACGATACTCCTGCAAAAATGATGCTAACTGTGTCTGCATAGACTGTAGCAAAGACCACTTAGGGTCTACAGCAGCAGGTGCGGCAACAGACGGTGTTACTGCCTGTTGCGGTACCGCTTTACCTCTCTTAGGAGGTGTGCAGTCATCGGAAGACTGCAGCGAGTCCGAACTGACCTAGTGGCTACACCTGGGCCGTTGGACTTGCGCGGAAGGGACCGACTTGCACTTAATAAGCTGCGAGACCTTGGTCCAAGGTTTCTTACGAGAAACCTCTTCCGCAGACGAGAAGTAAATGGGCTCTCTCGTCTTTGTGTGGGTGGGGCGATCTTGGGTAGATACGCCCGAAACCACGGAGGGAAAAACGTCTGTTCGTTGATCAAGGCCTGACGAACCCATAAGTCGTTCGACATTACTTCTCCCCTGGGCTTGGGAGCTTGCAAGAGGTCCCGGACTAGGTGAACGACAGGCACGAACAGACGAACCCTCGGACGCAACACTGTAACACTTTGCGCATATCACTTTATCACTTCGAATTTCTGTTTTGCACTTATTTCACTGAAATCGAAACTTTTACTGATTTCTACCTGAAACACGCAATCCTACCTCTTCATTAAAAGGTAGTACTGTAATTGCGAAAACAGTCGTATAATGCAACAGAAAACATATATAAAGATAAAGAATTCAGTGGCTGGGAAAGAGACTAAACACTAGTTCAAATAAACTACGTTTACAATCTCTCACCGCACATAGCCTAGGAACAAGAATAAAACCCTAGAAACGTTTTACCTTCTTCCCCTACAGCGACTAGGGAGGAGAGTAAAACGAGAACAACGTTACCCGCTTGAACGAAACGTTTTTTCTCCTCTCTCTCCCTCCGTCTCTATCTCTCTCTTTCTCTCTAGATTTCGCACCTGAGAGAAGAGCCCAATTATATATCGTCAAAACATGTTATTTGCTAAAGGAAAAAACTGAAAGGTTTTCCAAATAAAAAGTTCCTTTAATTTAGAATTTAAACCATTTAAGCTAAGAAAGAATGAACGAAACGCTAGAATCGGTTTACTCTTACTGCAAAGTGAAACCGTGATACACTCTCTCTCTATCGTAACGATAGAGCGCATGTTGAACGTCCTGAACGTCAACAACTGCGTAGTCTAAAAAACTAAACGTTAGTTCATCTTTGAAAACAGTACGAAGACTATCAAAGAAATTCTTTCATAAAACATTAAATTTAAAAGTTAAATACGATATAACGGGCTCAACGTTGATTAACTTCGGTTCCAAGTTAGGACCGCCTACTATCAGGAAAGGTCGCATATAAACAAAACATAAAAATTTATTTTTTTTATATGTTTATAATAAAAGGAAAGTTAATCGAAGAGGCCTAATAAAGGCGGAGAGATATAAAATATATAGATCTATAACGTGTTAAGCAAAATTACTAAAAACCTAAACACACTTCCGTCTAAGGGAAGGGTCGGCCATTTAAAAGTGAAAGAGAGTCCATACTCTCTTTGTCACCATAATTAAATCTATCCAAAACGAGTTCAAGTTTTGAAATGAAGATAAAACCCCTGAATAGCGAAAGCTCAAAACTGGAATAGTGTACTTCACCAAATAGTTGTGAAAACAAATCCAGTTAGTAACAGCGTATTTAGTAGGTCTTGCCAGTGGCACGACAGAGAGAAAATTGGTTCTGTGTTGACATCGAGTACTTGAGTACCTACTTGACAGATGGCGCTGTTGATGTACACCCCCACCTGTATAGCGATCGCTGGCGTATTCCGCCCGTAGGTTTTTCTGTCGGGCAGCAGAGCTGACAGCTATATGATCATCGGGTAAGTTTAATATTGAAAAAATGAGTATAGAACCCCTAGTCAAAGCTTTTAGCTGAATAACCACTGGACTAACTTCTGGCTTGTGAAAATTAACTAAAGCAGCCAAGATTGTTTTACGAAGCTTATTATCTAAACCAGGAAACTTATGGAAGGGTGGGACCATCTAAAGTCTGACACAGCATTCCTAACTTCATCCCTCTATGATTAACTAGCCTAATTTCTTGGGATTTTAGCTTTAACTAAAAGCTGGTGTCTTTTACGTTTGGAACTTTCTTATACAAATATAATGTTAAATTAAGTTGTCTAGATGCTCTCAGACAATAACACTTGAGCAGAAAAAATTAATCAAAGATTATGTTACTTAAAAATGTTATTATTCTCAAAACAAACACTATGAATAACATTTAATTCAGGACATTACACTAATGCTCTAATTGTCACACTCCAATAATTTAAGCTTTTACTGGATGAGTAAATAAAGTCTACAATTCATCAAGACTAAAATCTACCTCTATAAACTACGACAAGAAAATAAGGAGACTAACTAATTAAAACCATAATTTTCCTTGATGATATAGCAATATAAGGTTTACAGATTACAATGTACTGTTGGAAACTAGAAAGCATTATATATAATTAACGGATTTTGAGCGAAGCGAAAAATCTATTTTTGGGTGAGATAGCCATGTCGTCCTGATGGAAGTTCCTATAGGGTAGCTTCCTAGGGTATATTACAACTACGGCGATATTCCCAGAGAATTTACCTTAAGGTACCAGAATTCTAACTCCTGGAGCGAGTATCCCTCGTGAAAGGGATATCGCGACATATCAGAGGACGTATTCTAGACACGTCACATGGCAATCTACGACCTGAACAGAGATTCGTCTCGTAGGAGGGAGATTGACGAGATACGAATTCGGGAAAGAAAAAGGGGAGCCGCTCCCAAGGCTTCCCTATCCCCCGATTCGTATGCGTGCCTGGCGCCAATCCTGGCGCCATCTGTATTCCTTGTAGCGTACACGAGGTGCTACAGATACTGTATGTAGGGAGGGGTCCTACAGCCCTTTCTTAGAAAGGCAAGGGCGGGTCCATCAGGACGACATGGCTATCTCACCCAAAAATAGATTTTTCGCTTCGCTCAAAATCCGTTTTTTGGGCTCAAGCCATGTCGTCCTGATGGAAGTGTACCAGAGCATTACTGTATCTGTGGATTCTCAGAACGTGCCGTACTCCCCGGAGATATTTATTCCCGGTCGACTAGACCTAGAGACCTAAGATGTTACCGTTATACATCTTTTCAACTAACTATAAACTATGTTAGAGCTTCCTGCCCCCTACAGGGAAGAGTCCTACTAGACTCTGGAAAAGTCTCGAAGAGTACATATATCTATGTACGAATACCAGGCAAGCTAATATAGTGGTCTCGCCCTATATTAAGTAAAGCATAGTTTGTAAAGGACCACTGCGTCAATATGAAATATCGACCAGTTTTCCGCACAATACTTGTATTGGACAAAGGTTTTATATCCGCATAGGAGGAAAACCAATGCAACATAGCTTGCATAAAGGAACAATTCTATTAGAATTATCCCAGATAAGGTACATAGAATGAATGCTCAATTATACCAGTAAATTGACACAGGTGAAGGAGACGCAAGGTTCTCAAGAACCAGATTATTGACAGGCAATAAATAGACAGGTTAACCACAATTATATATATATATATATATATATATATATATATATATATATATATATATATATATATATATATATATAAGAAGAGGATAACCCAAAACTTTAAGCATAAGTATGATAGTAAACAGGGCTTGTTTGTCTGAAAGAAAAACATTAGATGCCACTTTTAAGATACCGAGGTATCAAAGTCATAAAAGCCTGTATTACAAATCAATGACATTAGCGTTAGAAACGCTCGGCACACATGTCTGCACTTATGCTAGGTTCACCTTCGGAAATGGAACAGTCTGGATGGGCAACACAGTGCCCTCACTTAGTTTGTAGTACAGTATGTAACTAAACACTCACCCTGGAATTAATCGTCCCAATTAAGACCACTGTTCCTCGCAGAGTTAAACAGTAGGGTTAACACCGCGACCCACTGCTACCACAGATCTCTTTTAGTTCCTCTACTTGCTTCGCATAGTGGCGAAAGAACACTCTGGAAGACTTCCAGCCAGTGTATGAACGGAGATGTTCAAAATCCATGCAATTAAAGAAATTTAAGAATGAGGCAACTTTCCTCGGATCGTGACCTGCGGGTGTATTGTCAGGATCCGCTCTGCGAATAAAATATGTGATTTTCGCTCTGAGTTGATTCAGAGATAAATTTGAGCCTGATGTTTCTCCCCTGAATAGTAGACCACCCTTGAAGTCTGAAGTTCTATGAAGATAGACCTTTAGGCATTCTACTGGACATAGAGATGCATCTTCTTTCAGAGGGCAGATTCTCCAGGGACCCCACCTGTTGGTGGGTAACTCATTCTTGGCGAGAAACGTAGGATCCGGAAACAGGTTCAGTTCTTCCCCATCCAGGAACTGAACACGACCTGCCTCTCTCGAGAGGCTACAATCTCACTAACCCTGGCCCCGGACGCGAGTGCAAATTAGGAAAATAACTTTTTGTGTCAAATCCTTTAACGCACATTCTTCATTGCTCAACAGAGAAGCGAAATGAAGAACTTGTCTAAAGACCATGAAATGGGCTTTGGAGGTGCTGAAGGTCTGAGCCTAGCACATGCTTTCGGGACTTTATTAAAGATCTCGTTACCTAGGTCGACCTGGAAGGCATATAGAATGGGTCTTGTCAAAGCAGACTTACACGCTGAAATCGTGTTCGCTGCCAACCCTTGACCATGGAGGTGGGGAAAAAAGATAAGCAGAAGTCTGTCAAGATCTCCTGCAGAATCTTCGCCTTGACAAAAGGCCACCCATTTTCTCCAAGATGACTCATATTGCCTTCTAGTAGATTTGCATTTATATTCCTCAATGAAGTCTATACTGGCTTTCGAAATCCCGAAACGCTTTCTCACCGCTAGGGAGAGAAAATCATGAACTGCAGGGTCCGGGTTTTCTGTAATGAAGCGCAGACAGTTGACTTCTGGACTCGCTGGGTCAGAACTGGATCTGGTAGTGGTACAAACTTCAGCTACAGTTCCAATGCCAGGAGGAACCACACGCTGTTCGGCCACTTGTGGGCCACTATTGCCGCTACCCTTTGAAGGATCTCAGTTTGTTGAGGACCCTCAACAGAAGGTTGTGAGGAGGGAACAGATAAATCTTGGACCATCTGTTCCAGTCGAGGGACATCGCGTCCACTGCTTCCGCTAAGGGGTCCTCGTACGGGGCACGTACAGGGGCAACTTCTTGTTGTCTTTCGTCGCAAAGAGGTCTATCTGCAGTTCTGGGACTGATTCAGAATGAAGGAGAATGATCCTGCGTCTAAGGACCATTCCGACTCTATCGGTGTGAACCTGGATAGAGCGTCCGCTGTCACATTGCGGACTCCTTGAAGGTGAACTGCCGACAGGTACCACTTCTTCTTTTCCGCCAATCGGAAGACGGCCAACATCACCTGGTTGAGAGGTGGTGACCTCGATCCTTGTCAATTCAAGTATCTTACAACTACCTCGCTGTCTATTACCACTTTATGTGGAACGAATGACGCGGGGAGACTTTCTTTAAGGTAAGGAGCACTGCCCTAGCTTCTAGAAAGTTTTATGAGAAAGGTCTTGAATAGCCTGGACCAAGTCCCCTGGACTTTTTTCCGATGAGAGTGACCTCCCCATCCCTCCTTTGAGGCGTCTGAGTGAATCGTCACCGACGGGGGAGGTGGCTGAAGAAGAACCTGACTTCTTTAGATGTCTGGCTTGGGACCAAGGCCTGAGAAGAGTACTTAGCCGAAGCGGCTGGTCTTCTCAGATCTCTTCACGCGTTTGATGCATAACTTCTCCAAACTCCGATTGCATCCTTTAGCTGTGCTCTTAGCACTGGGTCTGTCACCGAAGCAAACTGGAGAGAGCGCAGTACTCTCTCCTGCTCGTGTCTTGATATCCTTTCGGAATCTTGAAGTCTCTTGACAGAACCCGCTATCTCCTTCCTTTTCTTCGCTGGGGTGGAGAAACGGTGTGACAAAAGGTCCCAGTGGATCTTAGCCACTGGAACTTTTGAGATGGAGAAAGTCGAGACTTTTTCTGTTGATCTTGAAGCCTAGGTACTCTAGGAACTGGATCACTGACTGGAAGCTTGCAAGCATTCTGTCTCGGATGCTGCCCACACCAACCAGTCGTCCAGGTAGGCTACTACCTGAATTCCCTTTAGGCGAAATTGTTTGAGAGCTACGCTCGCAAGCTTCGTAAAAATCCTTGGGGCTATGTTTAGCCCGAATGGCATGGCTCCGAAGGCGTATAGTCTTCGCTGTAGCCTGAACCCTAGGTAGGGGGAGAGTCGATGGCTAATTGGAATGTGCCAGTAGGCATCTGACAAGTCTATAGAGACGGAATATGCCCTCTTGGGCAGTAAGGTCCTTATGTGTTGCAGTGTTAGCATTTTGAATTTGCAATTCACTATGAACTTGTTAAGTGGTGACAAGTCCAGAATGACTCTGAGCTTTTCCGAGTCTTTCTTGGGAACACAAAACAGCCTCCCTTAGAAATTGATGGGCTTCACCCTTTTTCTCCAACCGTTCTTGAACGTACTCCTCCATAACGGGGGTGGAGTGTTGGAAAAACCGAAGGTACGGGGGTGGAGTGCTGTACCAGCTCCCGCCCAATCCATTCTTGAGTAGGCTGTGGGCCCAGGGATCGAAGGTCCACCGATCCCGAAATTTCAGAAGTCTCCCTCCTACCGGTATCACCTCACTTGGACTGCCGTCCTGAGGTCTTGCCTTCCTGACCACGACCACCCCTGAATCCCCTTCCCCTTGAGGGGCGTCTAGACGAGCCTCTGGCTGCTCCTCTAGGCTTTGCTCGAAAGGAAGTAGACTGCCCTTCGAACGCTGGGGTGAATGCCGTGGACTGTGTCGACACGGCCTGGGGTACCCACTGAAAGGTGGTCGGGGTTTGTGCCACGATCTGGGGCACTGGGGGCAATGGCAATTGCAGTTGCTGTTGCTGTCTAAGAGGCTTGGCTGGCCGAGACGGTAGCCTAGTCCTCATAGTCTTCCTCTTTGGTTGAGGACCCTCATCCGGGGAAGACTTTCTTTTGATAGCCAGGTCCCACTTCTGGAGAAGGTTTCTATTCTCCAAGGTGGCTTTATCAAAAACTTCTTTGACCAAGTCGGTAGGGAAAAAGGTCTTTTCCCCAAATGTTGGAGGAGATTTGTTTCTTTAGCTCATGCCTCACTGTAGCCGAGGTAAACACGAACTCCCTACAAGCTCTCCTTGCCTTGACGAAGCCATAAAGGTCCTTCGTCACTGTGGCCAGATGAGGCTTGGCCACTACCATGAACATTTCATGGACCTTGGGGTCACTTGCCATCGTCTCGAGAGTAGTCTGAAGAGACATTGAGGCAGTCAGTCTTTCTTTTGTATCGAACTCACTTCGCAAAAGAAAGTCAGACAGCTTAGGGAGGTCCTTGCCGAACTGACGTCCGGCAATATCAGCCTCCAACTTTCCCACTTAGAACGTAAGATAGACGTCCTTCCAATCTTTGTGGTCCATAGTCAGGGCCAGCGACAAGGGTTTACACTCCTCTAGGGAGGGGCAAGACTTGCCGGCCTCGATTGCTTTTAGTACAGCCAGAAACCCTTTCTGTAAAAGGGGGAAGGCTCTAGTAGGCGAGGACACAAAGGAAGGGAGCTTCCTATTCAATGCAGCTACCTTTGAGTTAGAGAAGCCCCTCTCTTTCATCGAAGATGAAAGTAGAGCTTGAGCCTTAGCATGGTCATCACTATGACCTCCTTCGGCTCTGCCTCCTCCTTTGAAGCTGGTTCCTTCCTCAGCCGGACATAACAGTCCGGATATGGTGCCTTGCTGGGCCAGAATTCCACCCTCCAGGGGAACTGAGCCCAGCATATCCGAGATGACGATCTTTCCAGTCGTCATCGACATGTGCTCAGCATACCTCCATGGGTTAGCATCCGAGCACAAAGGAAGGTCTTTCACATTGAGCTTTTCTGGGGCCCATGTGATTCTGCAAGGCACTGCATTCGCAGTTCCATTGCAGCCGCCTTCTCCTGATTCTCCTTCTGCATTTGTTGGATCATTCCAACAATAGAAGAGAGGGCCTGTCCCAGCTCTACTGGGAGACCGGCCGATGTAGAGGGGCTTGAACTTCATCCTGGGCTTCTGCAAGGAGGTCTTCCTCCTGACACCCGTCCACATCAGATATCCTGTCATTTAGCTGGATGTCTTGCATCGCGACCGCGACTTCAGCATCCACCTGGATCTGAACTTAGGGGATCTCCTCTTGAGGCTGGGGAATCACTGCATCAGCTGATGCCTTAGGGAAAAGATACGCCCTCATATTCTCACTTGGAAGATAAGGGCCAGAAGTGTACTTTTGGAAGCCCCTTACCCAGGTACGAAGCTTCTTCCTAGCTATTTAAATGTCTCATTAATCAGGTTAGTGCACACAGTACATACCTGAGGGTCCCAATACCGGAGATCATCCTTGGAGACAGCGTATGCTGCGTGTCTCCTACAAAACTCATGTCCGCAGAGGTTCTTGCTGCTGACATTGCAGAAAGCACTTCCCCACTTCGGAGTGTCCTTCTGTAAAGAGAAGAAATTTCCATGAGTATCAAGTGAACTATGTATCACTGGATATGCATAGTATAGCATAAAAATTCAGAAATTAAAGACACACACTTGTGTTTCCCTCACAACCCATTGCTGCAGCCTTCCAGATAATAAAATCAAAATGGTTTATCTCTACTAGAGTAACCAATGCAAAGTTTCCAGAGGAAACAGGTGGAGCTCACACCTAGGCAATGATTTTAAAATCCGGGATAATAGACAGGGAAGAACTCTGCTTCTTGTCTGAAGGCAACAGCAAAGGGCCGTGCAAGAAAACACAATAGTGTTAGAAGATACAGTGCTGTACCTAAACTTTTACTATAGTTTTCTTCTTACTGTATATGCTATACAGAAGAATACTAGTACAGTATAGGAGGATGTGTGCCGGCCTGCCTTTGCCGGCCGGCACACACCACAATTAGCTTTAAAGTATACTACTTAACAGCTATAGGGCGGCAGCCCTCTGGTTCAAATGCCTGTGCCGGCGGCAGCAGCTGCCGGCCAGCAACAGCCAGTGTTGGCCGGCAATGATTGCCGACCAGCAACTACACAAGGTAGTACCCAGCTGCCGGCCACACTCTTGGTGACCGGCAGACAAGGACTGACATAAGCCGGCCGGCAAAGGTACAAGACCGATGCCAGTCGGCAGCAAAAGAACCAGAAGACTACACCTGCCCGGCTGCCGGCCTCATAGGCCGGCAGCCGGCCTCATAGGCCGGCAGCCGGGACAGGTACAGCACTAGAAGAAAATAGAATGGATGCCGGGATAAGAGTGTACACAACCCCCCGAGCCCGGCAACCGAAAGAGTGCATATAAGGAAGGGGAGAAACTTAATTCAGGCTTCCTTGACCAATGCCGTCCGGCTCTGCCGGCAGGCATGGATGAGGGACCAAGAGAGGTCCGGGCAGCACTCGAAAACATAAGACCCTTGCCGTCCAGCATCTCTGCCGGCCGGCAATGGGCTTAGTCAATTCCACATCCCAACCTATACTAGGTCCAGAAGTAGAATGACGTACAGTACAGTAATACCCCTGCCGGCCAGCTCTGCCGGCCGGCAAGGTACAGTACAGTAATGGCTAGGCCATTACGGAGATAGAGGGGGAAGGGACAAGAGGGTCCTGCCAACCTTGCTTTAGTGACAGATCACCCGCAGCCAAGAACTTTGTCTTAGCCTAAGGGAGATCTAAGGGAAAGGGCCAGCGCAGTAGTATAATACCTGCCAGCTTCCAGAGCACCAAAGCAAGGAAGGCGTTGCTACTCCCAAGGGAAGATTTATCCTCCCCGAGAACAGCAACAGGACTTAGTCTGGTCGATCACACAAGAAGGAATCATAACTACAGAAACCTTCGATAGTGACCTAAGGGAGCTAAGCTCCCTTTGTAAGTGTTAGGTCAGCGAGGGAGACTCTGCCCCAAGCCAAACAACACGGACTCAGACTAAAAACTCTGTTGTTCTGTCCCTCTTTGAACCAGACTCTGCTGGAACAGGAAGGTACAGTAACACCCTAGTATAGTTTTATCGAAAATAAATTCGGAAAAAACCACTTAGGGATAAGCCCAAGGCTTAAACAGAGGGAAAGGGATTGCATACCTTCTCCGAAGAAAAGAAAGCAACCGGGGAGTATAATAAAGTATACTAAGGCTCCATAAGCAATTAGCCTAGGCACCAAGAGAATCGATTACCTAATTCACCGAAACTCTCACGTATACAATCTTGGAAATATTCCACACAGTCTAAAATGTATAAAATATAGCCTAAAGCTTCAATAAAATTTTAATTACACTCGGAAAAACCAAAATCATGCATTAAGTACTAGGACCAAACGACTAGGCTACATGGCCTAGCGTAGGCCAGATTGGCGAATACTTCGCCAAATAATACTAAGCACGAAAGGAAATCCTATGTAAAGCTAAATAGCTAAAATTTATTAAGCAAAACAACCAGGAATGTCACTCTGACTAACTAATTTATACCTAGCGAGTGACAGTGTCCAGGACACCTCTGGTAGGCTACGGCTCTTGTATCAAAGATTAAACCTATTAATCACTCAAAATTTTACCAAGAGCCTACATTTATACATAACAGACACTATACTCAACTTATCCGAGGCCAACGAAGACGAAGAAGCCATGAAAAGCTGAATAAATCCAAGATTTGCGAGAAAAACAGGAAAAAACACCGAGTTGTTAAGCTACGCAAAAAGGAATACAGATGGCGCCAGGATTGGCGCCAGGCACGCATACGAATCGGGGGATAGGGAAGCCTTGGGAGCGGCTCCCCTTTTTCTTTCCCGAATTCGTATCTCGTCAATCTCCCTCCTACGAGACGAATCTCTGTTCAGGTCGTAGATTGCCATGTGACGTGTCTAGAATACGTCCTCTGATATGTCGCGATATCCCTTTCACGAGGGATACTCGCTCCAGGAGTTAGAATTCTGGTACCTTAAGGTAAATTCTCTGGGAATATCGCCGTAGTTGTAATATACCCTAGGAAGCTACCCTATAGGAACTTCCATCAGGACGACATGGCTTGAGCCCAAAAATATGAGACAAAGTTTTCACCACTAACAGTAATAGTGAAAAAATTTTACTGTACCTAGGATAATAATTTAAAAATAACGATATTTAACATTACTAAATTGTTAAGGATAAGATATCTTGGCGACATCTAATCTTGGTGACATCTAGAGAACACATACTACAAAAGAGGAACCAAGAATTTACCTCAAGCAGCTTATTTGAAATGAAATGTTTTACCAAATAAATAATCTTAGCGGTCAGTTCTCATTGCTAGTTAGCAATAAACGGATTAAGTTACGCGTATGTAACTCCTATTGATCATATTTCATGGGAACTTCTTCGATGAAGTCTTCTACTCTTTCTTCTTCTGAAGTAGCAGCAAAGATGTGGCAGGAGAGAAGGGAGAACTTGAAGTTTGTCTTCCCTTCCCCTCCTAACATTCAGAGGCAGAGGAACTCTAAATCCAACTGAGCACAAGCAATGTCCAATGAAAACCAATTTACTAAAGTTCACATTGCCATCGTTGTACAGCCACATAAACGAGGGATAGAACACCAACAATAACAAGTGTGTTGGTTAACTGCAGGTAGTAGCATACAGAAAACTCACACAATTATAGTTATCAGGAAATGCTGCATATCCTTGGCATCTTCTTTTAATATCCCTTGAACAAGACTGTCTGAAAGACCACTTATTTATTGTAACCGAAAAACCAAATTATTAAAACATCTAGATGAGGATGCCGTACTTTCTGGCAGCCGAAGTCAAAATGAAGGCTATGTTACCTGGCGGGTGGGTAGGGCCTATCTATCACTACGAGTTAATACTACTACCTCGTTAAAATCTTAAACAGCCATTCAAGCTTCGCAAAACTTACACTCTTATTAAAGGTCGAAGGTTTGTATTGAGTGTAGAAACAAACTGTTCTTCTTGTTTTTTATGTGTTTTTTTGTACAGTATTGTACTACTGTATATTTTAATACTGTATCGTAAACTTGTGTAAAAATGGTCCATAATAGGAATATCCTTGGGTGGGGAACAAATTAATATTTCTATTATTTCTTTTGAAGAAAATTAATTTGGTGTTCAAATACAGATTTGGAGCTAATTATGTTCAATCTCCGTAATTAAGTGTAATTAAAATTCCTGGTAATAAAAGGCCTTTGGTGATGTTTCCCCAGTTACACCACCTATCAGGTCTACTAGACATCAAAGGAGATGGGAGAGAGTGGGGTAGAAAATATTTTTGTTAAAGGTCAGGACGTGTGTGACTTCGATGATTAAAACATGATGAATGCTAGGTAAGATTCATTTAAATTAAGCTTAAAACATGATGAATATTAGGTGAGATTCATTTAAATAAAGGCAGTCATTAATATAATATATAAATTCATGAAACTAGAAACTACAGCCAATCTAATAAGGAATTTGGAGAAAGGAAACCACAAAATGATGGATTTTTCTTCTACAATAATGGTGAAAAAATGAAAAAGACAAGCAGTCAGAAAATTATATGGATTTTGATGAAAATTCATGAATTTTGATAAAGATTAATTAAGATTTACATTAATCTCTGCTACTGTTAGTGTACTGCTACTACATATAATGGACAGAGTACTAAAAAAGGGATTTTGACGAAGGAAAAATCTATTTCTGGGAAAGGAACCTGTGTCGCTCTGTGAAATGCTCCTAATAGCACCATTTCAAAGGTATAAATACTGCTAAATATACCAGAGAAAAAAGGGTGTCGGTATTAAAACTGGGGCGAGTGATACCACTACCAGAGATCCCTTTCCAATTAGACTTCTCCCTCCTCAAAATCCCCCGTTACTACGAGGTGTCGTTCACTACAGCTACTGGCCCCCCCACCACCACCACTACCTAACCTTCTCCCATCATTCCTTGTTAGCAAAATTAAACTAATCTAGGATTATGATATTAGTAATTACTTAGCTACCATAGTACTTGTATTACCAGTCTACTTACAACATGATAATGGCGGAAAAATTGTTAAACATGAAAACTACTCCCCGTACATGTCATGCATACATTTCTAAGAATTATAAACCAAGAAGGTATACCTTACAATTTCCATTTATAATGGACAGACATTAATGTACAGTACTTGGTTGGTTAGTCTAGTCTAAATTTGCACTATGGGTTAGGTCTGGCTTTCTACCATAAGTACATTTTCTGTCATTTCGTATTTCCAAAGACATTTTGTTTGCAAGAAAAGATATAGCTTTAGAGGCTTTCTGAAAAAAATATTTATTAACCCTTTTACCCCCAAAGGACGTACTGGTACGTTTCATAAAACTCATCCCTTTACCCCCATGGATGTACTGGTAAGTCCTTGCAAAAAACTGCTACTGTATTTACATTTTATTTTTTGCATATTTTTGATAATTTTTTTGAGAAACTTCAGGCATTTTCCAAGAGAATGAGACCAATCTGACCTCTCTATGACAAAAATTAAGGCTGTTAGAGCAATTAAAAAAAAATGTACTGCAAAATGTGCTTGAAAAAAAAATAACCACTGGGGGTTAAGGGTTGGAAAGGTCCAAATAGCCTGGGGGTAAAAGAGTTAACTGCTTTTATTTTTCTTATTTTGGTGTTACTTTGATATTTTTCTTACTACAATAGCATAAATGCTGTATTAAAATATTTTTCTCAAATAAAGGTCATTACAATATTGTATTTTAGAAAATAATTTTTTAAAGGATTTTGTTGACTTGTTACCAGAATAATAGAAAATCTTAATTTTCTAGATTGATAATAAGAATTCTGCAGAACATACAATCCTCAGGGAATGCCTGTCTATATATCAACCAATGTAGGTTAAATGATTCAAAAGAGTAATATATGCTGATTTTATTCAGTATGACTGAACATTTCAGTATAACTGAAAGCAATGTTGTTAAGAGAGGCAATCATTTTTCAAAATGATAT
This sequence comes from Palaemon carinicauda, assembly GCF_036898095.1. Lineage (NCBI taxonomy): Eukaryota > Metazoa > Arthropoda > Malacostraca > Decapoda > Palaemonidae > Palaemon > Palaemon carinicauda. The sequence continues at coordinate 10,299,235 of NC_090764.1, forward strand.
TTAACAACAATCTTACAGCGTTAAAAAAAAAGAAGTTACTACAATACTACAACTTATAGGACATAGCAGTTGTAATCCAAGATTTGTATTATTCTAAAAAATTTGGATAATATACTTCATAAATTGATTTATGAATTAAAATAAAACCAGTGAATACCCTGAGATATTTCTTGAATCCTATACCCCCCCACAACCTCTCTCAAAATAACTTGAAACACATAGAAGCTTATCTATCAATGTTATACTATCCTTCTCTATCACGATTAATCCCGTTCTCATTTCAGGAAATCTTATTACAAGCTGCCATGAAAGGAATGTCGATCATCAGATGACAAATTCAAAGCCTTGAACAACCAGGCAGAGTACCTGTGCATTTAAATACAGACATGATTATCTCAACATACATATAAACTATTATATTGTATAAAAATTTAACAGTATACTGTATATTCAAATGAGTTCCCCTAAATTCCCCTGGCAGTTTTGTAAGATGGAGACATATTTGTACTATGGATTTATTTCACGAGTGACTTTTCACTTCTTTTTACTCTTATCTTTTATAGTATATTTATCATAATTTTTCTGTGGATCATAAGGTTCCCATCTACTGGCAGGAAATATATGTTTGTTGCGCTCATACCAAGTCCGCATAACCACTTTGCCTGCAAAAATGAAAGACATGGTTACAGTATTATCTTGCCAAGATAATAGATAAAGAAGGGTGCATGCTTTCTAATCTTAACCTTACTCAGGACACCCCATCCCTTCCTTTCAATTAGTTTTTCTTAGCTTATTAAATCCGATGTAGTGTTGTTTGTGTGTGTTGGCGTCATTTTATTTACCACGCTTGCTGTGTAGTGAACTTTTACTAACTTGTTTTCAAAGCTTACACTGTGCCATAGCTTCTGTTTAGGTACTAACAATGTTGGGTTTGAGTTCAATACACTTGAAGCACACTTTCCTTAGAAAATTAATTTTTCTTCAACTTTTCTACATTTGGTTATTATTTACTGTCATTAGTTAGCAATTATGTATACAAAACTATCCGTATCTATTGTTTTAAGTTGCTCATCATTTCTATGGTATGTGTCCCTTTTTTACATGTATGTAGACCTCAAAAAGTATGGAGAGTCAAGAAAACTAATTACAGTACACAATAAAACAGCTGGCCGTGAAAACTTTACCCAAAATCTAGAGACATGTAGACGCTCACTATAGGTGAATTCAGTCATATCTTTTCTCAGACGGTTTTTCCAATAATCTGACTTTCTTTAGATAACTTTGTTCTTCATTATTGGGATGATCAGCTTATGGCCATTATTATTGAAAACCCAAAAGTTTTGGATAAGTTAGGAAGCTTATGACAGAATTGGCAGTGTTTTGAGACTGATATGGTGTCATTATTTCTCCCATGATTTTGACATTTATTTCATTACCTGGCCTCTTCATCAAAATAATCAAAATAATTATCAGTTTACAATAATCACAGTATTAGCAAGAGCCCAAAACATTTAGGTAAATTATGAACCTTGCAAGAGAATCGTAGAAGTATATTTTGAGATTGATATAGTAGTGCCTGCATCAAGATGCATCCAGTAGCTATTTACATGGATATTGATTAATTATGGTGCTGCTTCTGGTTACTAAACCACTTTCAATGCTTCATTTAACCGATCTGCAACAGTGATTTATTCAAAGAGTAGATCCACATATATCGCAATGGATGCAAGCAGATGAAAGTAGCAAAAAACTTTACATGACACATTAGGTAACAGGCTATGGTAGTTAAAAAAATCCATTACTAAGTAGAATATATATTTACATATAATGACCTCATAACTACTGCTCATGGAGCAGTTAGTTTATGCAAATGGATCCCCAAGAGGACATCACCATATGTGAACAGATCTCTAGGAGGCTATCACCCAAGGATCCCTGCTCAGAGACACCATTAAAGGTTTAAAGGTCGTTCATGAATGGCAGAGGCAAGGGACAGTGACATTGCCCTAGCAATGAGGACAATGCCCTAGAGACTGACCATATATTATATGATCAGCATCCAAGCCTCCTCTCCACCCAAGCTAGGACCAGGGAGGGCCAGGCAGTGGCTGCTGATGACTCAGCAGATAGACCTATAGGCTCCCCCAAACCCCCCAACCTTAGCTCACAAGGATGGTAAGGTTGCAGACACTAATGACACTAACGAGTCTGAGCAGGACTCGAACCCCCGACTGGGAAACAGCAGGCAGAGACGTTACCAATCAGGCCATAGAGAAAAAGAAAGAGATTGAAATGTCAAAGGCTAATTCCCAAATGAGAATTTAAAGAGCTCAATTGCAAAGTGATGAGAAATGAGCTTTGCACCACAAACCATTACATCCACCAAACATTGTTGACTATCATATATGAGTGATCTGATCAAGATCCTAAAAATTAGGCCAAGATATGACCTCTACATCTTGTTGCTTTCTGGCAAACTTCTGGGGTGAAGGCAAAATGTTTATCTTTGGAACAACCGAAGTCGTGGAGCATCCATTGTCTTGGGATGTCATGGTTGGTAATGTGTACAGGGCTACTCTTACAGTCATGAATATTAAAGTCTAAAGGATAGGCCATCCAGATAATGAAGATTATCAGCTGCTAGTGGAGCTACAAAAACATGAAATCCTTAGGTTACCTACAGTAATCTACCTTCAATGAATGAATGAGTTCCAATGAGAGCTGCAACAGAGAGACAGTGTAGATTGAAGCCATATAAACAGTAAGAGAAATTTATTTCACAGGAGAAGCATCTGGTACCTTACCAAAGTCAGACACAGACTCTGAGGTTTTACAGAAGCACCTAGTAGCTTATCAAAGTCAGACACAAAGTCTGAAGCTTTACAGAGGGAGCACCTGGTAACTTACCAAAGTCAGACACAGACTCTGAGGTTTTACAGAAGCACCTAGTAGCTTATCAAAGTCAGACACAAAGTCTGAAGCTTTACAGAGGGAGCACCTGGTAACTTACCAAAGTCAGACACAGACTCTGAGGTTTTACAGAAGCACCTAGTAACTTATCAAAGTCAGACACAAAGTCTGAAGCTTTACAGAGGGAGCACCTGGTACCTTACCAAAGTCAGACACAGACTCTGAGGTCAAAGACCCACTTACATGAGAAGAGTCTGTCAAAACTCAACAAACTCAGCAAGAAGCTCCCATGCAGATCACTTGGTAATCCAAGACTAAATAGTTCAAATAAAATGGTATGAGAAATAAAACCTATGTGGAAAAGAGTAAAATCGTCCAGCAGATAATGTGGATTGAGCAGATGTGTGATTTGTCTCCAGATAGGTTTTTTAATGCTTATTCTAGTGGTTTAAAGATATCTTCAGTGGATTTATCAGCAATTGTTGTACCATAGCCTCTGTACCATGGTCTTCCACTGTCTTGGGTTAGAGTTCTCTTGCTTGGGGGTACACTTGGGCACACTATTCTATCTCATTTCTCTTCCTCTTGTTTTGTTAAAGTTTTCATAGTTTATATAGGATATGTTTATTTAAATGTTAAAGTTCTTAAAACATTTTATTTTTCCTTGTTTTATTTCTTCGCTAGGCTATTTTCCCTGTTGGGGCCCCTGGGCTTATATCATCTTGCTTTTCAAACTAGGGTTGTAGCTTAGCAGGTAATAATAATAATAATAATAATAATAATAATAATATGCTCATGAATGATCATGATCAGCATACTGTCTAGGGCTGGGGACAATTTTTTCTTATGAGTACACAGGCCTTACTGTTCCTTCTTTGAAAAGTATACTCTGTGGCTGCATATCAGATTGAAGTTCAAAGCTTGATTTTAGTACAGGGGAAATCCAAATTAGGCTAGTTGATTGTACAAGGAATGATGACAACAAAGCCACTCCAACCTCTGACTTTGCTACAGTCTAACAAGTATAAAATTTCATAGGCATGATATCATTAAAAATTTAACGTCATTATCTTCTTTTGCTGAAGTTCTGAGGACTATTTTGTCTCTGGTCAGGATAATTTTTCAGGCCTTACCTGCCCTGTTTCAATCAGTAACCTAACAAGTCAAGTGGTAGCTGGTGGTTCTAGTGCACCATTCAGTAAAGGTTGTGTTGGTACACATCTCCTAGATGAGATAAAGTCTTTCCGACATATTTAATTGCACCCAAATATGTTACTTGAGGTACATACGGTAATTCATTGGGATTAAGTCTTTTAAACATATTTAATGGTACCCAAATAAGTTACTTAAGGTACATAGTTTATTTTGGGTAATATTATAAATTGTTATCCCAAATTTAAAAGTAAGGCATCTACAATGAAATTCAGTGTATACCTACTGAAAAAATTAATACAGTATGCACACTAGACTAAAATAAGTTTTAAAAATATAGCAAATACGGTGAAAGTTAAAATATATAACTACATAACACAAAACAAATGTGACAAAGACACATAAGGCAAAATAGATTAAAATAATTCTGGGAACTTACCCTTATACTGAAGGAGAAAATGTTAAGAGCTATCCACTAAACTAAGACCAAACTATAATAATAAAAACTTGAATCTACAAACTACAAATAAACCATAAAAGTACAGATTACAATAAATCACAAATGCCCCTAGGCTAACTACTAATCAAACCATCGCCAAAACAAACAACTGAAAAACACGTAAAAGTTTTCAAATGTCACAAAATAAGTGGTTAGAAAAATAATAATGGTACTGTACTTATGAAAAAATAAATATCTTCAATCAATGGCAACGGGCGTGAAAAAAAGAAATCCATGATCCAATAACCATCTAAATGCTAAGGAATTCATAATATACCCGAACATATAGGAAGATGCAAAATGTAATCTAACTTACTACCTGGGATATGAAAGAAACTTACCAGAGTAAGTACCACCCATGTTCTCATGGGATTTAAAGTGTCTATGATTTTGTACATTAGAAAAAGAAACAAGATGCATGTAATGGGTTCGTGGTGCTACAAACTTAGCTTAACTTAGAATTTTTGGGCAGTGGCTTAGATATGCTATAACCACATTTCTAATTGCTTACACTTGAATCTCAGAATCATGTCATACTTCTTAAAAATCATATTACAGATATTACAGCTAAAAACTACATAAAAAGAGAAGCACTGCTAGTTGATGAGAACTGTCTTTCCTTACTTTGTTAAAGTGTGACAACCCTTGGCCAATTAGGGTACTCAGAATTATTAGCATTTATAAAAGAATGAGAACTTTCTCTTCTTTTATATTGCACTCTGCATTATCAAAGATACTCAGAGCTGCATGGATATTCTATAAATACTAAATATCATTATTTTAACACATTACAAATCATCCAGATTGGGAAGTAGTTCTAATCTCATTCTTGAATATATTGATGCAAAGTGTCTCTTAACTTTAATTGGTCATAATTGGGAATTATCATTCTTTCTAATATTTCTTTCAATAATAAGCCCTCTTGTTGGCAATTCTTCCCAAAATTTGGTAAGATGTTGAGAATTTAAATTCCATTTAAACTTTTCACATACTGTGTAATTTTACGAATGATACTACTACATATGAATTTCTCCCCTACAGATAGACATTCTTGGTAAAGTGGTATGTCTAGCAAAGATAACCATACCCCAGAGTTAGGAAAACTTTCCTCAGTGATTGACACTATTACCCGTCAAAGGTATTTTCCATGATGTAGATTTACTGTACAAGGAAACTTAAAAGTATACGACCACTGTAACCGACTTTAAAACAATCTAAACAACTTTGAAAATGAATCTGTTTCCCTCATACTGTATATACAAAGTATATAGGCAATACAGGAATACTAAATAGTACACGATGTAAGACAACATAATTCTTGAGGAGAAGGGAGTTTTGCATCAGAAATATTCTGAAATAAGATTCCCTTCAAATTTTATCAAGCATCACACAACAAAAATAACTATACAGTACATTATTACACCTTTCAGCTCTTGCTTCTAAGTTCAACACAGTTTTTCATTCATATTTTCATAAGAGTGAAGAGTGCTCTACAGTAAACAATCAGTTGTGGTAAAATAGTCTTACCTGCATGAGATTCTTCTTTCTCAACCGAAGCATCACTCACCAGGCGGACATCATCACGAACATCAAAGTGAAATAATGGACCACTTTTCCCTCGTGCCTGCAGCAGGAAATGATAAAATAGTTTTGAGTGCATTACTGATGAAAAAATCTAATTTAATTACGCATACATACATACATACATGGATGGATGGATGGAACCAAAACCCCACACAAGTTAAATCCCAATTATACATTCTCTTTACTGTAGAATTTCACTTACATTCAGCACAGTTCTTTAATTTGTCCTAATTTGGAATTATGGAAAAATCTACTCAACCAAATAAAGCAGTTGATTAAGATTTTACCATAAAACAAGAACATAACAAATCCACATCATACAACCAAAAGGCTTTGTGGTCATTCAGCTTAAAAAAGGGATTTTGACGAAGGAAAAATCTATTTCTGGGCGAGAGACCCGTGTCGCCCAGTGAAATGCTCCTATAGCACCATTTCTAAGGTATATAACTGCTATATATTACCAGAGAAAAAATTGCATGGGAATGCCAGGTTGAACCCAGCTCGCTCACCTGTATAAGGTGTCGATATAATACTGGGGCGCGATAAATCACAACCAGAGGCCTCGCACCATTTAGATGTCTCCTGTCAAAATCCCCGAACAGCGAGGCGCCGTTCAACCTCGTACTACTACTAACCAACCCACGCCAGTGACGTCACTCCTAATATAGCACGCAGTTTGTTAACAATACTTTGTGTTGTGTGTAAATTTCGCTGGTTTTTCTCTGGATTTACCTCAAGATGTCCGATTCCACTGTCACTACATCTAAGTTAAGTACCAGAGCTATGAGTTTTGAGATTTTGGAGGGGGCTTTGTCCATTTTTGTTTATATTATTCAGTTTTTTATTCACGACCTTATTTATAAGCTTTCATGCAATCAATCTAAAGACCAGAAGCACTTTAGTCTAATCATTCTAAAGACTAGAAACATTCTTAAAATTGTACTACAGAAGTGTTTAACTACATTACCTTATTAACAATGAAGTCATAAAATGTATAGTGGTGCGGTATAATCAGATCCTCTTTTATATACATGAGGTGATCAGCAGAGATTGAACGCAATTCGTTAAACTCTTTTCGAAGAATTTCAAGCCCCCGCTGAAGAAACTGGTAAACACTATTACCTGTTTGGGAAAAAAGAATAAATTTTTGCACACATATGTATTGGGTTACTTCATCAATGATTCAATTATGTTATTTTTATTAATAAAATAAATTTTTGAATATACTTACCCGGTGATCATATAAGCTGTCAGCTCTGCTGCCCGACAGAAAAACCTAAGGACAAAATACGCCAGCGATCGCTATACAGGTGGGGGTGTACATCAACAGCGCCATCTGTCGAGCAGGTACTCAAGTACTCCATGTAAACACAGAACCAATTTTCTCCTCGGTCCACTGGGTCTCTATTGGGGAGGAAGGGAGGGTCCTTTAATATATGATCACCGGGTAAGTATATTCAAAAATTTATTTTATTAATAAAAATAACATTTTTCAATATTAAACTTAGCCGGTGATCATATAAGCTGATTCACACCCAGGGGGGTGGGTAGAGACCAGCATTACATGTTTACATTATTAAGAGCTAAGTATTTTGTATTTCATTTTAGCAGTTATTCAAAATAACAAACATAAAATAAATAAGTACCTGGTAAGGAAGTCGACTTGAACAATTACTCTGCCTTTTTAAGTACGTCTTCCTTACTGAGCCTCGCGATCCTCATAGGATGCTGAGCGACTCCTAGGAGCTGAAGTATCAAGGGTTGCAACCCATACTAAAGGACCTCATCAAAACCTCTAATCTAGGCGCTTCTCAAGAAAAGAATTTGACCACCCGCCAAATCAACCAGGATGCGAAAGGCTTCTTAGCCTTCCGGACAACCCAAAAACAACAATAAAAAACATTTCAAGAGAAAGATTAAAAAAGGTTATGGAATTAGGGGAATGTAGCGGTTGAGCCCTCACCCACTACTGCACTCGCTGCTACGAATGGTCCCAGGGTGTAGCAGTTCTCGTAAAGAGACTGGACATCTTTAAGATAAAAAGACGCGAACACTGACTTGCTTCTCCAATAGGTTGCGTCCATTATACTCTGCAGAGATCTGTTTTGTTTGAAGGCCACTGAAGTTGCGACAGCTCTAACTTCATGTGTCCTTACCTTCAGCAAAGCATGGTCTTCCTCATTCAGATGGGAATGAGCTTCTCGTATCAACAGTCTAATATAATAGGAAACTGCATTCTTCGACATAGGTAAAGAAGGTTTCTTAATAGCACACCATAAAGCTTCTGACTGTCCTCGTAAAGGTTTAGTTCGTTTCAAATAGAACTTAAGAGCTCTAACAGGGCACAAGACTCTTTCTAGTTCATTTCCAACCAAATTAGAAAGGCTTGGAATATCGAACGATTTCGGCCAAGGACGAGAAGGTAGTTCGTTTTTGGCTAGAAAACCAAGCTGCAAAGAACATGTAGCCGTTTCAGATGAAAATCCGATGTTCCTGCTGAAGGCGTGTATCTCACTGACTCTTTTAGCTGTAGCTAAGCAGACGAGGAAAAGAGTCTTTAAAGTGAGATCTTTAAAGGAGGCTGATTGTAGTGGCTCGAACCTTTCTGACATAAGGAATCTTAGTACCACGTCTAAATTCCAACCTGGTGTGGCCAAACGACGCTCCTTCGAGGTCTCAAAAGACTTAAGGAGGTCCTGTAGATCTTTGTTGTTGGAAAGATCTAAGCCTCTGTGACGGAAGACTGCTGCCAACATGCTTCTGTAACCCTTGATCGTGGGAGCTGAAAGAGATCTTTCCTTCCTCAGGTATAAAAGGAAGTCAGCTATTTGAGTTACAGAGGTACTGGTTGAGGATACTGATACCGACTTGCACCAGCTTCAGAAGACTTCCCACTTCGACTGGTAGACTCTAAGAGTGGATGTCCTCCTTGCTCTAGCAATCGCCCTGGCTGCCTCCTTCGAAAAGCCTCTAGCTCTCGAGAGTCTTTCGATAGTCTGAAGGCAGTCAGACGAAGAGCGTGGAGGCTTGGGTGTACCTTCTTTACGTGTGGCTGACGTAGAAGGTCCACTCTTAGCGGAAGAGTTCTGGGAACGTCCACCAGCCATTGCAGTACCTCGGTGAACCATTCTCTCGCGGGCCAGAGGGGAGCAACTAACGTCAACCTTGTCCCTTCGTGAGAGGCGAACTTCTGCAGTACCTTGTTGACAATCTTGAACGGGGGGAATGCATAAAGGTCTAGATGGGACCAATCCAGTAGAAAAGCATCTATATGAACTGCTGCTGGGTCCGGGATTGGCGAGCAATAATTTGGGAGCCTCTTGGTCATTGAGGTTGCAAAGAGATCTATGGTAGGTTGGCCCCATGTGGCCCAAAGTCTCTTGCATACATTCTTGTGAAGGGTCCATTCTGTTGGGATGATTTGACCCTTCCGACTGAGGCGGTCCGCCATGACATTCATGTTGCCTTGAATGAACCTCGTTACTAGAGACAGGTTTAGATCTCTTGACCAGGTGAGGAGGTCCCTTGCGATCTCGTACAACTTCATAGAATGGGTCCCTCCTTGCTTGGAGATGTACGCCAAGGCCGTGGTGTTGTCGGAGTTCACCTCCACCACCTTGCCTAGAAGGAGGGACTTGAAGCTTTTCAAGGCCAGATGAACTGCCAGTAGCTCCTTGCAGTTGATATGTAACGCTCTTTGCTCCGAGTTCCATGTGCCCGAGCATTCCCGACCGTCTAATGTCGCACCCCAGCCCGTGTCCGATGCGTCCGAGAAGAGAACGTGGTTGGGGGTCTGAACAGTCAGGGGCAGACCCTCTCTGAGGTTGATGTTGTCCTTCCACCAGGTCAGTGATGACTTCATCTTCTCGGAAATAGGGATCGAGACCGCTTCTAGCGTCTTGTCCTTTCTCCAGTGAACAGCCAGGTGAAATTGAAGGGGACGGAGGTGCAGTCTCCCTAACGCAATGAACTGGTCCAGTGATGAAAGCGTCCCTATCAGACTCATCCACTGTCTGACTGAACATCGGTCCTTCATTAGCATGTTCTGGATGCATCCTTGGGCTTGACTTATTCTGGGGGCCGACGGAAAAGCCCGAAAAGCTTGACTGTGAATCTCCATCCCTAGGTACACTATAGTTTGGGATGGGACCAGTTGGGACTTTTCCATATTGACCAGGAGACCCAATTCCTTGGTCAGATCTAGAGTCCACTTTAGATTCTCCAGACAGCGACGACTGGACGAAGCTCTTAAAAGCCAGTCGTCCAAATAGAGGGAGGCTCTGATGTCTGCTAAATGCAGGAATTTGGCAATATTCCTCATCAGTTTCGTAAAGACAAGAGGCGCCGTGCTTAGGCCAAAGCACAGGGCTTGAAATTGGTAGACAACCTTCCCGTAAACGAACCTTAGAAAAGGTTGGGAATCTGGGTGGATGGGGACGTGAAAGTAAGCGTCCTTGAGGTCTAAAGAGACCATCCAGTCTTCCTTCCTGACCGCTGCTAGAACAGACTTTGTCGTCTCCATGGCGAACGTCTGCTTGGTGACAAAAACATTCAGAGCACTGACGTCTAGCACCGGTCTCCACCCTCCTGTCTTCTTTACCACTAAGAAGAGACGGTTGTAGAAGCCCGGGGATTGATGGTCCCGGACTTTGACTACCGCTCCCTTTTCTAGTAAGAGAGACATCTCTTGCTTCAAAGCTAGTCTCTTGTCCTCCTCTCTGTACCTGGGAGAGAGGTCGATGGGAGTCGTTGCTAGAGGGGGCTTGCGCAAGAATGGGATCTTGTACCCTTCTCTGAGCAACTTCACAGATTGTGCATCTGCGCCCCTGTTCTCCCAGGACTGCCAGTAGTTCTTGAGTCTGGCTCCCACTGCTGTCTGAAGAAGGTGGCAGTCAGACTCTGCCTCTAAAGGACTTGGTACCTTTCTTCTTGCTCCCACGTTTCCCTTCGGCACGAGCACCTCCTCTGCTGGAGGCTCTGCCACGAAAGGGCGGAATAAATCTTGACGCTGGAGTATCCATCCTGGGTCTAGACACGGAAGGCAAAGGGGTGGCTTTGCGTGCAGATGACGCAACTAGGTCATGCGTGTCTTTTTGAATCAAGGAGGCAGCAATCTCCTTGATCAACTCCTCTGGGAAAAGGCACTTCGAGAGAGGAGCAAACATAAGCTCCGACCTCTGACATTGTGTTACTCCAGCTGACAAGAAGGAGCAAAGGTTTTCTCGTTTCTTGAGGACCCCGGAAACGAACGAAGCCGCAAGCTCACTGGAACCGTCCCGTATGGCCTTGTCCATGCAGGACATAATGAGCATGGAAGTTTCCTTGTCAGAAGGGGAGGTCTTCCTGCTCAACGCTCCCAAACACCAATCCAAAAAGTTAAACACTTCGAACGCTCTGAACACTCCTTTCATCAGATGATCTAAATCTGAAGGAGTCCAACAAATCTTGGAGCGTCTCATGGCCAGCCTGCGGGGAGAGTCTACTAGACTTGAGAAGTCGCCCTGGGCAGAGGCAGGAACTCCCAAGCCGAGAGCTTCTCCCGTGGTATACCAGACGCTCGATCTGGAAGCGAGTTTCGCAGGGGGAAACAAGAATGCTGTCTTCCCCAGGTGCTTTTTGGACTGCATCCAATCTCCCAACACCCTTAAAGCTCTCTTGGACGAGCGGGCGAGGACGAGCTTCGTAAAGGCAGGCGCGGATGACTGCGTGCCTAAAGCGAACTCAGATGGAGGTGAGCGTGGGGCCGCAGAAACAAACTGATTGGGATACATATCCTTGAACAGTGCAAGTACTTTCCTAAAGTCCAAGGAGGGAGACGTGGTCTTGGGTTCGTCGATGTCCGTGTGCGGGTCGTCAAGGTGTGCAGCGTCGTCATCATCAGAGAGTCCATCGTCTGAATGCTGAGGAGGAAGCGGCAAAGGAGTAGGCATTGGCTGGTCAGCTGAGTCCGGCAGCACGGGTGCATACGTGACTGCACTGGACGCAACGTCATGGAACTGTTGGTCAGTCTGTGAGCTGGCAACAACCATAGCTGCGCGGGGGCGCAAAGCGTCTACTCCAGACTGTCTAGTCTGCTGTGGGCGAGTAGGGGTAACCACAGTGGATTGCGGAGGTTGACGCACCGCGTCAAAACAAAACAACTTAGGTTGTTGTTGTTGTAACTCGCGAACGTCAACGGAGGGTTCCGTGCGTCGGCGAACGTCAACATGCGGCTGGCAGGGTACAGTGCGCATGGGTGGCGGGACTCTCACAGCTGGAGTGCGGGAGAAGGTAGCCTCAGCGTCAACTGGACGCACAACTGTGGTTGGTTGTAGGCTAACGGGTGCAGCGTCAACCTTCTCCGCACGAAAGTCCTGCATTAAAGATGACAACTGTGTCTGCATGGTCTGCAGCAAAGCCCACTTAGGGTCTACAGTAGCAGGTGCGGCAACAGACGGTGTTACTGCCTGTTGCGGTACCGCTTTGCCTCTCTTAGGAGGTGTGCAGTCATCGGAAGACTGCAGCGAGTCCGAACTGACCCAGTGGCTACAACTGGGCCGTTGGACTTGCGCGGAAGGGACCTTGCGTTTGAGAGGTCGTGAGACCTTGGTCCATTGTTTCTTCCGAGAAACATCTTCCGCAGACGAGGAATAAATGGGCTCTCTCGTCTTCTTGTGGGTGGGGCGATCTTGGTAAGATACGTCCGAAACCACGGAGGGAACGTCTGTCCGCTGATTAAAGCCTGTCGAACCCTTTGGTCGTACGACATTGCTTCTCCCCTGGGCTTGGGAGCTTGCAAGAGGTCCCGGACTGGGAGGACGACAGGCACGAACAGACGCACCCTCAAGCGCAACACTAACACTTTCCACAACACTTCCACTCACTTTGTCACTACCCACTGCACTCTTACCCTTCAACTCCTTGACGTCTGCCATGAGTTGATTACGGTCACTCGCCAATGACTCGACTCTCTCACCCAGAGCCTGGATGGCACGCATCATATCCGCCATCGAAGGTTGTTGAGTGCTAGAAGGGGGATCAGGAGCAACCACTACAGGGGAAGGAATAGGTTGTGGGGCATGGGGAGAGGAAAAATCAACGGAGCGAGATGAACTTCTCCTGACTCTATCTCTCTCTAGCCTACGTGAATATTTCAGGAATTCGAGAAAATCGAATTCCGAAAGCCCAACGCATTCCTCACATCGATCTTCCAATTGACAGGTTTTACCCCGACAATTGGAACAAATGGTGTGCGGATCGATAGAGGCCTTCGGAAGACGCCTTGAGCAGTCCCTAGCACTACACTTTCTGTATTTAGGGACTTGAGAAGGGTCAGCCATCTTGAATTAGTCAAAGGGGAATTCAAAATCTATCCAAGTCGTCAACAAATAATCCAAAATTCAATCAAAGAATGCAAGGAAGTATTGAAGATAACCTCTGCAAAGCGAAAGCTAATACCGTAACTAGAAATGAGTACTTCACCAAAATCTGTGAAAATCAATCCAGTAAGCAACAGCGTATTTAGTAGGTCTTGCCGGTGGCACGACAGAGAGAAAATTGGTTCTGTGTTTACATGGAGTACTTGAGTACCTGCTCGACAGATGGCGCTGTTGATGTACTCCCCCACCTGTATAGCAATCGCTGGCGTATTTTGTCCTTAGGTTTTTCTGTCGGGCAGCAGAGCTGACAGCTTATATGATCACCGGCTAAGTTTAATATTGAAAAATTTAGAGTAAGCATAGCCAACCTTCACAGATCTTTATTTTTGCAAGAAATTGTATATCAAAAATTCTCATCTAAAAGAACAATCTAAGCAGAGAAAATGTCACTAGGCAAAATAATCAAACTGTGAAAAGTTCTGATAAAAGTACTGGTACTCTTTACTTATAGACCTGATAAGGTGAAAATTGGAGTTATGCAAACAAAAAAATAGGGTAGCTTAAACCTAGCCCAGCATACTAAATATATTGTCTTTTCATAAAATTGTTACTTGCAAATAACATTATTTTAATTATTTTTATCTGTAAGTCACATTGCTAATATGTGCATGGCATAAGCTAAAATCTAGACCTTTAAAAACCCTCTCTTTTCGCCATAACTTCCCCTCTGGGAACCACCCAGCTCAGAAATGTTAATCAACTTTATGGGATCAAACTCGTACTTTGTGCTTCAGCACCAAACTATACCTTTTGTTCTCATACTATCTTGTCAATGTGATGATTTGGTCAACCTTTTCAATTGTGGTGTTATATTTTACATTTGAGAATACTTTAGTATACAGTGAACCCTCGTTTATCGCGGTAGATAGGTTCCAGACGCGGGCGCGATAGGTGAAAATCCGCGAAGTAGTGACAGCATATTTACCTATTTATTTAACATGTATATTCGGACTTTTAAAACCTTCCCTTGTACGTAGTACTGTTAACAAACCACCCTTTAATGTACAGAACACTTAATGCATGTACTACAGCACCCTAAACTAAAACAGGCACAAATATTAAAGGCGATTTTATATCATGTGTTTCCTAAACACCTAAAAAGCACGATAAAAAATGGCAACCAATGTTTTGTTTACGTTCATCTCTGATCATAATGAAGAAACAAACTCATTTAGTGTACATATATATGTACGTATAGGTTAGTTTTTGCATCGATTATACTGATTATACAGTACTGTATGTTGATTTTTTTATTACCAATGTTTTAGTTTACGTATTTTTCTTAGGACTTCCAAATGAAATCTTTTTCTTTATGACGCCGCCTGAAACGACGGCGTGTACGCTCAGTAAACAACCACGCTCAGAACAAACAAGGCATTTAACGCGCATGATGATAGTGATAAATAATGATACAGTACATACAGTATTTACAGTAAAAGCATTTACAAAATATGTTACCTTACAAATATAAATTATACAGTACTTGTACGTAGCAAAGCAGGAAAACAATTTGAGAGAGAGAGAGAGAGAGAGAGAGAGAGAGAGAGAGAGAGAGAGAGAGAGAGAGAGAGAGAGAGAGAGAGAGAGAGAGAGAGAGAGAGAGAGAGAGAGAGAGAGATTGTTTTACGTACGTAAATGTAAATTTTAAACAAAAAAAATATGATAGGTTACAACATGTAGACTTTTAAAACCTTCCCTTTAACTTAATGCATACAGTACGTACATTACTAAACTATAAAACAGGTTAAAGTAAAAAATAAAGATTGTTACTGTACTCACCACGAAAGAAGTTCAAGAAAAACTTGAATGACGATGGCGATGAATTTGCTGCACAGTAGAAATGATGATGATGAAGCTGATGATGTGTTCTACTGTGCAGTCAATGATAGTATTTTACGTCTCTTCAGACGGAGGTGTCTTTTCCTGGGACACCTCTTCAACTTCTTCAATTTCTTCCGAAGGCGTACTAGCAGGAGGAACTGGCTCTTTTTTGCGAGGCTGGAAGAACATTGTGATCGGAAGTTGTTGCCGCTGCTTCTTTTTTCGATCCAAGAGCATCCTGTAGGGAGTCATGATGTCATCGACCTTATTTGAGAATTGCATCGAGCGAACCATATCCTCGTCCCACTCTTGTAACATTTCTTTCGCCTCCTTCATATGGTTGCAGAACTTGGCAAGCCGTTCTAACGTTAAGCCCGTTTCTTCGACATTTTCTTGGGTCTCTTCCTGGGTACCCTCACTCTCTTCCTCACTTGCCGATTTCGTCAGGTCTTCGAGGTCTGCGTCAGTTAGGGGCTGGGAATGGCAGTCCAACAACTCGTCGACGTCTTCAGTCCTCATGTCGCCAAACCCGTCACCTCCAATTATGGCAGCCAACTGCACAGATTTCCGTATTGCAGAGTGTTGGATTTCCGACGGAGTAAATCCCTTGTCGTCGTAAACAATATCGGGCCACAGCTTCTTCCAGCTCGCATTTACGGTTGCAGGTTTCATCTCTTGAAGTGCCTTTTGAATATTCTGCAGGCACGTGGCTATGGTGTACTGCCGCCAGTACGCCTTCAAGTTGAAGTCTTCATCCTCGTCATCTTGGGCAGCATCCACACACGCAACGAGGTCCGCCAAGGTATTCTTCGTGTAGAGGGCCTTGAACGCCCTGATAACCCCCTGGTCCATTGGTTGAATTAATGACGTGGTGTTGGGTGGCAGGAACTCAACCTGAACGCCCTCACGCGACAGGTCAGTTGCGTGTCCACCAGCGTTATCCATAAGGAGAAGGATCTTGAATGGCAAGCCCTTCTCTAAGAGATATTCATGGACTTGCGGGATGAAACACTGGTGGAACCAGTTGGAGGTCAGCATCTTCGTAATCCATGCTTTTTGATTATGCATCCAGTACACGGGAAGGAGATTCTTATTTTTATTTTTCAAAGCGCGAGGATTTTTCGACTTATAAATAAGCCCCGGCTTTAACAAAAATCCAGCAGCATTGCCACACATCACGAGGGTAACGCGATCCTTGAATGCCTTAAAGCCAGAGGCTTTGGCTTCCTCTTTGAACAGGAAAGTTCGCGACGGCATTCTCTTCCAAAACAAGCCGGTTTCATCCATATTAAAGACTTGTTCCGGCTTGTATCCACCTTCAGCGATAATGTTCTTGAAAGTCTGGTTCACATAAGTTTCAGCAGCGGCAGTGTCAGCGGAAGCAGACTCCCCATGCAGGGAAACGCTTTTCAGGGCGAAGCGTTTCTGAAACTTCGCGAACCATCCTTTGCTTGCGGAAAAACGTTTCTGAGGCTGGGAATCAGTGGATGTCCCTGGTTGAGGATCATCTGCATCATCATCATCTTCAGCATGGTTGCCGTCGTCGTCTTTAGGTTCCTTTGCAGCAAAATTCTCATATAAGCTCAAAGCCTTTGTTTGGATGGTGTTCGTATCCAACGCTATGTTCTTCTTCCGGCAGTCGGCAATCCACACAGCTAAAGCACCTTCCATGCGTACGATCGTTTTATTACGCGTTGTAACGACTCGCTTCGCTGATCTGCTAAAGGTGATTGCAGCAGTCTTTCTAATGTTCGCCTCGTCCTTCTTGATGTAGCGAACGGTGGATTCGTTGATGCCAAAATGGCGGCCGGCGGCCGCGTAACTTCTACCATCTTTTAACATGTCGAGAAGCGTAACCTTCTCAGCTATCGTCATCATCCTTCGGTGGCGTTTAGGCTCACTACCAGCCTTACTAGAAGCAGAACGCTTGGGAGGCATTGTAACAGAAAGTTCAACAAAAAGTTCAACTTAAAACAGTCGCACACAGCACAGATTAAACTTCACAAACTTAAGAACGTCTACTCAGCAATACGCGGAAAGAGAAAGTGAACGATGCAGCCCCGCGAGAACTTTGATGCTGCGGGTAGAAGATGCGGGCAAAACACCAATCACAGGCTAGATAACAAAACTTGAGTTTTGATTCGTCATCTATCAGCTCTTGAACCAATCACAACCCGTCTTACAGTACTATGGCGCGTTGGTTACTCATAGAAGATGCCCCCGCGCATACTGAACGTACGTAGATTAAGTACAATACCGTAATAATAATAAATAATGATAATAATACTGTACAGTAATAATAATAATAATAATGATTAATAATAATAACAATAATAATTTTATTAACAACAACAACAATAATAATAATAATAACAATAATAATAAAAATTTACGTACGCTATTTTACGCCTCTCTCTCTCTCTCTCTCTCTCTCTCTCTCTCTCTCTCTCGTACGCTTACAGTATTCGAAATGTGATTTTTGCAACAAAGAATATTATTGGATGCAGTACTGTACTACGTACGTATACATACAAAAGATTCATGGAAAAGAAGCACATCCATTACAGTACACACCATTCTAATATGGTATGACTGCATCTGATTTGCGTTTCATGTTCGATTTAATTTTACTACGTACTGAATTATCGTATGATCACATTCTCTTTTCGTGTTTTATTTCTTTCTGTGCTGAATTATATATCATATGTAATGCAATGAACAATCAGTAAGAGCAGATATTACTAATTACAGTATTAATGGAATTACAGGTAACAAAATATCGTATTTGGTTGTCTTCAGATTTCGCGGTATTTTCGAATTTTCCGGAAAATCCGCGATATGTATATATATATGGGTTATGGGAAAACCCCGCGAAGTGGTGAATCCGCGATTGTCGAACCGCGAAGTAGCGAGGGTTCACTGTATTGTATTTAGAATAACTGAGTTTGCGATTTATGTTTATTTTGGTATTAGGATTATTCAGACATGTTTTGCATGATTTTTTTTTTACATTCAGTATGGTAGCTGAGCTTTGGCCTATGCTTTCCCCCTCTAAACGTACTCAGCATAAGGAAAGCAACCACACAGAGGTAGAGTATTCACAGGATATAATTTCTCTCCTTGTTCTGATAATTCATGAATGAATTACAATTTACAGGATTAGTTTACATGATAAAGTGGTAGACCAACATTTGAAATAATATAGTGTTCATTCTATAATTTACTTTATCACCAAGGCATACAAGGATTTTGCTTTCCCTTACCCCCACTGATTCTGCTAGCAAGGCAACACCCTAAGGTTTGTCTGGAGACATCCCCAAAGAGCCAGAGCCCTTGAAGGAGACAGTAGTGGATCAAGGAGTCCTACAAAGCAAATCTCTACTCCTACACTGCCGCCTGCTAGTGACTCTTCTACAAGAGTGACGTGGAACCCCACACAAAAGCGTTCTGAAATGCCAGTGCTACCTATGGACCTGTTGGTTTTGAGAATTAGGGCACCAAAGTGTACTTATCCTTCAAAACCCAGATGTCCCACTGGTTTACTGCCTGGTGTGATGAAAATATCATTGGTCTCTGCCAGAGAGCACGAGTCCCCTGTACTTCTCCTAAGAGTCAGGAGTTGATAACCCTGTTGTCTTTGTGAAGTATGCCATGGCTCCTCACAACTGGTCAAGCCACGAGAAGGCTTGGAGGGTGGCCTTGGCAGAAATCTCTATGGTTGCCAACTCAGAAGCTGAGTCTCTCTAAGGGAAGACTCCCCATCAGTGTGTACATTGATGTGTCAACCTGAAGAGGTCCTGGCATATGCACATAAGGCTCTGGGCCATAGAATCTTTTCTGCCTCAAAAAGCAGGGAGGGGGAGATTTTGTTGGATTGACTTGAAGAGAGAGTGTTCTCAATCCCAAAGATATAATCTCAATCCATACCAGCTACTATGATTTGTACTGATACCTTTGGAGCATAAAATCCTAGTGCCTTTATCCCTTACAAGAGATGAAGGCTCTGCAGTTTACTCAGGAGATCTACCCACAACTCACCCTCATGAATAAAGCCTTCTGTCGCAAGGAAAAAACTAGCAGCAAAATCATGGGCTGACAAAGGACTATGCTGGTTGTCATTGGAAAGAGACAGATCTCTGGCCCCAGTCAAACTAGAAACAAAAGGGGTACTGCAAACTCTTTCCTCTATTGATCATTGAGGAGATTAAGCCATGACCCTGTGGCATGAGCATGGGGCTGTGTCACCACAGCTACTAACCCATGCCTACCAGCTGTGTGCTTGATGACATTTTCTCTGTTCAGGATACAAGTATACAAAATGAAAAAGGGAGCAGCATTCCTCAGTACAGGTAGACAAGGTGAAGGAGAGTATCCATGCTCCTCAACACCTGGCCAACGGTAAGTCTCTATGAAGGGCCATGCATCTGAGACCAGCCTGACTACCTGGGTAGTTAGTACAGTGACCAAGTACCAAGCCCAGAGGGGCCATAGCATATGTACAGGTATAACTGACGCTATACACCTTCCCCAAAAGAGAGAGGGTGTCTTCAAGAGCCCTATTCTTGTGACTAAAACTGGCCTTTCTGGACTTCTCTGACTTCTTAAAAGAAAAGTCAAAATCTGAATCAGAGGAGAAGGCACTGGCACCAGTAACACAGCAAAAGGGGCTGGAGTAATTGATATAAGGAGTGTGGGAGCCAAAGGCCCAGGGTCACAGGCACAGAGGCAGAAGTGACAGCCACATGGAGTGAATGACACTGAAGTTACAATAACAGAGGATGAGTACTAGAGCAAACACAGGTTTTACCTGCCCCACAGCTTACTTACTCCATTCTGGCTTTGGCACTTTTCCACATATACAGAAGCCTTCTTAGTAGCTTTCTTAGAAGCATTCTTGGTTTAAGGCACACTACAGGGACCACCACTGGAGTCACTGACCCTACTGGTACTGCAAACACCTCTAACATCACAAGTGTCGCTGGCACTCGAAACACCTCTAACATCATTAATGTAGCCAGCACTAGGAACGCCCAGGGGCGAAGTAGCCTTAGTTACCAGCACCCTCAAAAATGACAGTGAGGGCTTACATGCAAGACTTAAGAGAGATCAAGCCTTTACGAGATCACTCATTATCAGTCTGCAAAGTAGAACTTCCATCACATATTGGAGCATGTCAATCACCTCACACACCTCCAACCCTGAAAAAACTTCATAATGATCCAAGTTTTCCTTTCTCATGAACCATATTAACCTGAACCAACCATGGGGACTGTACCCAGAAGCTTCAACGAGCAGCAAACTTGATGAGGAGAGCAAGTGCTAAACAGTCTCATGGCACTGTCATGAGCATTGCCAAGAATGATGCCAGAGTAGACTTATACTTCTTGCTCCACAAGGAATACCCAGGCCTTAACGGAAGACCATGATCTACACTCGGCAAATAGAAATATCTGCGATTAATCATGCCCCTAAGGTGCAAAATGAATTTTGATCCATCACCAGTTTATATAAACTAATGCAATGTCCATTATTCACTTCCATGCAAATTCCTGCTTTGTTTCATCATTAACACAAAGACAAAATCAACCATTTAAGTATAAGTAAAAGTTTAAACCTACTTAGATAGGACACAAAAGTGCATCTTTTCTTGTTATAGCCAAAGAAAAAAGTGGAAAGTCTTTGACAGGAAAGTGGGTCGGGCTACTCAGCAATGATGACCACTTGTTAACAATTTCAATAGCCGATACATCTCCACCAAACACATTCCCTATTTTAAAGGACAAAAGGTTTGTAAATATATAGGAACCAAAACAAATTTGGCTTTACAAGTTATTGTACCTCTAAGTAGACATATCTCTTTTTGTTTCAATATTAGTCAGTTCTAAACCTGAAATACAATACTTGATGTAAACTGGCATACACCAACCTTTGAATAAGGTTATGGACACGACATAAAATCACTAACAACAGAATAAGATTAGCAATCTTAGATAGTAGTATTCTGTACATGCAAAGTAAAATATCACAAAAAACTCTCACCTTTCTTCATACGGACAGATCGCCTATGGCCTGAACCATCCCAGTAACTGAATGTAATTTCAATTTCTTCATTTTTCATTGCCTCTTGTTTGGCTACCCATTCCTAAAAATAAGAAGGGATAAACATATTTATCAGCTAAAATCTAAGGTTGTTGTAACAATGCAATTCATATTGGAAACAACACTTGGAAATAATTGATAATCTATCTTTGTTCTTGTAAATGAAAATTCACAGCAGGGACATGTACCTTGCTTGGAAGAAATAAAGTTTACTAAAAAATACTTTTGCATACATTCAGAACTCCTGAAAGATGATATTTAAGGCTGAAACTTTGTTGGTGACTAGGCAACTTGTATCAACTACAGAATATTGTTTTTTTACTACCATTTATTCTATACTATTAACAGTAATATCTTATGCAATTCTTTTGGGGTGCAAACTTTATGCTCTTACAATGCAATTCCCTTTGTACCTAAAGTTATGATCAATTTATCAAACAATCATATAGCACTTTAACAAGACAATATCATAAATTTTTCAAGTAATTTTTATTTTTCCTACCTATACAAACCTGCCTCCTTTAATTAAAAAGATTGATTCAGCATGAGCTACAGACTGTCATTAAAATTCATTAACAAGTGACTAACCAGCTGGTGAAGGAGGTGGGAGACGAGCGCCACCCCCTTTCCCGACCGGAAGAGCTCACTTTTGACCTTTCTGTCCAGGGTTGAGAGGGGTGCTTGAGGAGGGAAGTTAGATTTATGGATGCAGGTTTGTATGGCTTGCAAAAATACAAATTACTTTAAAAATATGTGATTTATTCCTTTGCGGCACACAAACCCTCGTCCTTTAATTAGGGTGTCTCACTTCGTACTGGGTTGGAAGGCCTCTTAGAACACTCAGGTTCCCCACAAGAAAAAGGACAGGGAACATCTGCTTTTCTGGGGTAAGTAGGGAAGACCGCCTCACCTGTAGCCTACTCCAAACGAAGTTAGGAGTCATCATCTTTCTTCATAATCCTGACAGAGAAGGCACAAAAGCTAGAGTACTAGAGGGTGAGACAAGAGAACCAGCAGATTTCTTAAATTTTGAGGAAAACCTCAAAGAGTAAGAGACACGCTTGACTACTTCTTCCATCTCTTGCTCTATTCTAGCCATTGCCAGCAAGACAACAATTAGAGGGAAATGAATGTGTGCAGTCATATCCCCTAAAAGAAGTACACAAAGCATGGGGATCCATGTTACTCCTCCTCATGAAAATGCTGCACTTGCAGCCCAATACACCTGGGCAGGACAACATGCCTGCAAGTGGTATCTTCATTGACACTTACACACTCTCACTTTGAAAAGAGAAAGAATAACTAGTAGAAAAAAATAGCCAAGTATGGTAAGACCCAGAGTACGTCTATACTACTCAGTGGTTGAAGTTAAAGTTGCTACTCAGTGCACTGGTAGGGGGCGGACTTCCCCCATCACCCACACCTCATTATGAATTATAACAGACAAATTCAAACTTAACTAATATTATGCTCCTATCAAAGGATACGGGTTTGTATTTGTGTAGGAATAAATGTGTGTATATAATACCTTCCACCATCTTGGGCAGAAGCAAAAGTCAAAGCAGAGACTAATCTTCGAAGCTCAACAAGAGAATGCAGTGAAGTGCTGCCCTCATAAGCCCCGACAAAGCCTTTTTGGCATGCATTTTTTTTGACATTTGACACACCTACACCTTCCAGGAAACAAGACAAATACTTAATACACTTTAATGACTAAGTACGCTTATAATAACTGAAAAAAATGGAAAAAGGAGGATAAATAGGCATGTAGGACAAAGCACCCTTATGCACTGTCATTCTTAGGTACAAAGATTCTGCTTCTTCTTGAGGTCAACCATCATCAACTTGCATTAATCAAACTGTCATCAAATAAAACCAAAGTTGTAAATAGGAAGTAATCAAAACCAAGAGAAAACACTTCAAAAGCCCTAACAAAATCAGCTGAGCCATAGCAGACATCTTTCAAGCAGTGTTTCTTAAGAAAATGAGGAAGCCAACAGTCGAGTCACTGAGTGGTTTCCCCACTCTATCAGTTTCTGATAGTTAACTACCTTGTAATCAAGCTTCTAAACCCATACCCGCTTTCACCAAATATATACCCATAAAAGAAATTTAGGTTTGTATTCCTATAAAAAAAGACCACATCTAAGTTATGCTGTCTCAATAGATTTAAAAATGGATAAAATAAAAGCACCCTACTTTAGGATTTTAATTATTACCTGTCTTAGTTCTTCTCTCAGTCTATTTTCGGCATCTTCTCTAGCTCTGTCTGGAAGAAAACTTGTGTCTACATCAGGGTTTTTAGCCATCTTGAAATCCTTGTCCGTTTCCTTGCTAGAGCTGCTTTCTGAAGAGTCTTCTTCCTCCTCTTCATCCTCTTCCTCATCATCCTGACCAAAGCTAAGCTTGGCAATCTGCAATTTGAAATAAATGTTTTTATAATTTTTTGCAAAAAATATTGAAACTTATGTAATATCTAAGTCATCAAAGCTATTTCAAATTTTCTATACTGTTCACTTCCAATCTTTTAAAGCATCACAGACTATATCAATTCCTTCATCCAATAAATAAATACAACCATACCACAAACTTATAACCGAAAAATGATATTTTAATTATAAAATAAATTTTTGAATATACTTACCCGGTGAATATATAATAGCTGCTACTCAGCGGCTCGACAGAAAACACACTCAAAAACTCGCGAGCGATCGCTATGAAGATTGCGGGTGTGCCCACCAGCGCCAACTATCGGCCAGATACCACTCCTGCATGTAAACAAACCCTTCAATTCTTCTCGTCCCGCTGCGTCTCTATTGGGGAGGAAGGGAGGGCTTTTAATCTATATATTCACCGAGTAAGTATATTCAAAAATTTATTTTATAACTAAAATATCATTTTTAAATATTTAACTTAGCCGGTGAATATATAATAGCTGATTCACACCCAAGGCGGTGGGTAGAGACCAGAGTTAATTAAGTTTACAGCGTATATGCTAAGAGTTTTTGACAGTTATTAATATAACAAAACCAAAATATATAGGTACCTGGTAAGGAAGTTGACTTAGACGATTACTCTGCCTTGTAAGTCTGTCTTCCTCACGAAGCCCAGCGATCCTCTTAGGATGCTGAAAGACTCCCAGGATCTGAAGTATGAAGGGTTGCAACCCATACTAACAGGACCTCATCAAACCCCTAATCTGGGCGCTCTCAAGAAATGACTTTGACCACCCGCCAAATCAACCAGGATGCGAAAGACTTCTTAGCCTTCCGTACAACCCATAAAAAACAATATTAAAAACATTTCAAGAGACAGATTAAAAAGGATATTGGAATTAGGGAAGTGTAGTGGTAGAACCCTCACCCACTACTGCACTCGCTGCTACGAATGGACCCAGTGTGTAGCAGTCCTCGTAAAGAGTCTGGACATCTTTCAAATAAAATGACGCGAACACTGACTTGCTTCTCCAAAACGTCGCGTCCATGATACTTTGCAGAGATCTATTTTGCTTGAAGGCCACGGAGGTTGCTATAGCTCTAATTTCGTGCGTCTTAACCTTAAGCAAAGATTGGTCTTCCTCACTCAAGTGGGAATGAGCTTCTCGTATTAAAAATCTGATAAAATATGACAAAGCATTCTTTGACATAGGTAAGGATGGTTTCTTAACCGAACACCATAACGCTTCAGATTTACCTCGTAAAGGCTTAGTACGAGCTAAATAGAACTTAAGAGCTCTAACGGGACATAACACTCTTTCCAGTTCGTTGCCTACGATCTCTGATAAGCAAGGAATATCAAAAGATTTAGGCCAAGGACGAGAAGGCAGTTCATTTTTGGCCAGGAAACCAAGTTGAAGAGAACAAGTGGCTTTTTCTGTAGAAAAGCCGATGTTCTTACTGAAGGCATGAAGTTCACTGACTCTTTTAGCCGAGGCCAAGCACACCAGGAAAAGAGTCTTAAGAGTGAGATCCTTCAGGGAGGCTGAATGTAATGGCTCAAACCTGTCTGACATGAGGAACCTTAGGACCACGTCTAAGTTCCATCCAGGAGTAGCCAAACGACGTTCCTTAGAGGTTTCAAAAGACTTAAGGAGATCTTGTAGATCTTTATTGTTGGAAAGATCTAAGCCTCTATGCCGGAAGACCGAAGCCAACATGCTCCTGTAGCCCTTGATCGTGGTAGCTGAAAAGGAGCGAACTTTTCTCAGGTGTAAGAGAAAATCAGCGATTTGGGCTACAGAGGTACTGGACGAGGATACAGATGCTGACTTGCACCAGTCTCGGAAGACTTCCCACTTCGACTGGTATACTCTAATGGTAGAAGCTCTCCTCGCTCTTGCAATCGAACTGGCTGCCTCCTTCGAAATGCCTAGAGCTCTAGAGAGTCTTTCGATAGTCTGAAGGCAGTCAGACGAAGAGCGGGGAGGCTTTGGTGTACATTCTTTACGTGGGGCTGACGTAACAGATCTACTCTTAGAGGAAGACTTCTTGGAAAGTCTACCAGCCATCGAATTACCTCGGTGAACCATTCTCTCGCGGGCCAGAGGGGAGCAACTAACGTCAACCTTGTCCCTTCGTGAGAGGCGAACTTCTGCAGTACCTTGTTGACAATCTTGAATGGAGGGAATGCATATAGGTCCAGATGAGACCAATCTAGAAGAAATGCGTCTATGTGTATTGCTGCTGGGTCTGGGACTGGAGAGCAATAGATTGGAAGTCTCTTGGTCATCGAGGTTGCAAAGAGGTCTATGGTGGGTTGACCCCAAGTCGCCCAAAGACTCTTGCACACGTCCTTGTGGAGGGTCCATTCCGTAGGAATTACCTGACCCCTCCGACTGAGGCAGTCTGCTAAGACATTCAAGTCGCCCTGGATAAACCTCGTTAACAGGGAGATGCCTCGATCTCTTGACCAAATGAGCAGGTCCCTTGCGATCTCGTACAGCGTGAGGGAGTGTGTGCCTCCTTGCTTGGAAATGTATGCCAAGGCTGTGGTATTGTCGGAGTTGATCTCTACCACCTTGTTTCGAAGGAGACTCTCGAAGTTCATCAAGGCCAGGTGGACTGCCAAAAGCTCCTTGCCGTTGATGTGCATGCTCCTCTGACTTGAGGTCCACAGACCTGAGCATTCCCGACCGTCCAGGGTCGCACCCCAACCCAAATCCGACGCGTCCGAGAATAGTACGTGGTTTGGGTTCTGAACTGCTAGGGAAAGTCCCTCTCTCAGACTGAGATTGTCGTTCCACCAATTCAGGCATGCCTTTACTGGTTCGGAGATCGGGATTGAGACCGTCTCTAACGTCTTGTCCTTTTTCCAGTGAAAAGCTAGATGGAACTGGAGAGGTCGAAGGTGTAGCCTTCCTAGCGAGACAAACTGCTCCAGGGATGATAGAGTTCCTACTAGACTCATCCAATTCCTGACTGAGCATCGTTCTCTCTTCAACATCAGTTGGACTTTGAGCAGGGCTTGCTCTATTCGGGGGGCAGACGGAAAAGCCCGAAAAACTGGACTGCGAATCTCCATCCCTAAATACAGTATAGTTTGGGATGGAATCAGCTGGGACTTTTCCAGGTTGACCAAAAGTCCCAATTCCTTGGTCAGATCCAATGTCCAACAAAGATCCTGCAGACAGCGATGACTGGACGAGGCTCTGAGAAGTCAGTCGTCCAAGTATAGGGAGGCTCGGATTCCCGATAAATGGAGGAATTTTGCTACATTCCTCATAAGCCTCGTAAACACGAGAGGAGCAGGACTTAGGCCAAAGCACAGGGCCCGAAACTGGTATACCACATTGTTGAAAACAAACCTCAGAAAAGGTTGGGAATCTGGGTGTATGGGGATGTGGAAGTATGCGTCTCTTAGGTCGAGAGAGACCATCCAGTCTCCCTTTCTGACCGCTGCTAAGACTGATTTCGTGGTCTCCATGGTGAACTTTGTCTTCGTAACAAAGACGTTGAGTGCACTGACGTCTAGCACCGGTCTCCAACCTCCTGTCTTCTTCGGTACTAAGAAGAGACGGTTGTAAAACCCCTGTGATTGAAGGTCCGAGACTTTCACCACCGCTCCCTTCTCTAGCAAAAGAGACACTTCTAGTTTCAGGGCTTGTCTCTTTGACTCCTCTCGGTACCTGGGAGAGAGGTCGATGGGGGAAGTCGCTAGAGGAGGTTTGCGTACAAATGGAATTTTGTACCCCTCTCTGAGCAACCTCACAGATTGTTGGTCTGCGCCCCTCTTCTCCCAGGCTTGCCAGAAGTTCTTGAGTCTGGCTCCTACTGCTGTCTGAGGCTGCGGGCAGTCAGACTCTGCCACGAGAGGACTTGGCTCCTCTCTTCTTTCCTCTCTTTCCCTCGGCACGAGTACTTCCCCTGCAGGGAGCTCTGCCACGAAAGGGCGGAATAAATCTGGACGCCGGAGTGTCTATCCTAGGTCTTGCAGAAAAGGATGTCGAAGGAGTCCCTTTGCGAGCAGAGGACGCAACCAAGTCATGGGTGTCCTTCTGCACGAGTGAGGAAGCTATGTCCTTAACCAATTGTTGCGGGAACAAAAACTTAGATAAGGGAGCAAAGAGCAGTTCAGATCTCTGACAGGGAGTAACTCCTGCCGACAGAAAAGAGCAAAGGGACTCTCGCTTCTTTAGGACTCCCGACGTAAAAGAGGAGGAGAGCTCATTAGAACCATCGCGGATGGCTTTATCCATACAGGACATAATAAGCAAGGAGACATCTCTATCAGCCGATGAGATTTTCCTACTTAAGGCTCCCAAACACCAGTCAAGGAAGTTGAAAACTTCGAAGGCTCTATAAATGCCTTTCAGCAGATGGTCAAGATCCGAGGAGGACCAACTAATCTTCGAGCGTCTCATGGCTAGGCGACGGGGAGAGTCTACAAGGCTTGAGAAGTCGCCCTGGGCAGAGGCAGGGACTCCCAAGCCGAGAACTTCTCCCGTGGCATACCAGACGCTCGATCTAGACGAGAGTTTAGACGGAGGGAAGGCAAAGGCCGTCTTCTCCAAACTCCTCTTGGTTTCCAACCAGTCGCCTAAAAGCCGTAAAGCTCTCTTGGATGAGCGAGAGAGCACAAGTTTTGTAAAGGCTGGCATGTCAGCAGGAACGCCTAGAACAAACTCAGACGGCGGCGAACGAAGAGCAACAGCGACGAAGTGATCGGGAAACAACTCCTTAAAAATTAACATGACTTTCTTAAAGTCCATTGATGGAGGAACTGTTCTGGGTTCGTCTACATCTGAAGGATGATCCTCAGGCTGAGGGTCAGCAACGTCCTCATCTGAAGGGTCCTCATCTGACAACTGCTGAGAAACAAGCAAAGGGGTTGGCAATGCTTGACACGCAGCGTCCACACGCACTGGTGCATTAGTAGCGGACCAGTACGCAACGTCATGTAACTGCTTGACAGTCTGTGAACTGTCAACAACAACAGGTGCGTGAGGACGCACGGCGTCCACTCGAGACTGTTTTGACTGCCTAGTCTGAGCAGTCAAAACAACTCTAGACTGCGGTGGTTGACGCTCAGCGTCAAAACAAGTCAACTCCGATGGTTGGCGAACGTCCTGAACGTCAACAGGAGCATTAGTAAGTGGCCTAACGTCCAAATGCGGCTGAAAATCCACACGAGACCGCATCGAGTGAGGCTCTACATAACGTGACTGACGTGACTTGGCTACGCCAACGTCAACAGGACGCACAAAGGTTCGTTTGGGCGGCTGAAGGCCAGGATCTCGATGAGATAAACGGCTAGGCTCAACGGGAACCTTATCGGCAGAATAGTCTTCCATAAGGGAGGAGAGCTTAGTCTGCATGTCCTGCAGTATAACCCATTTAGGGTCCACGGGAATGGGTGCGGTAAACGACGGGGTTAACGTCTGAGACGGCACAGCCTTGCCTACACCAAGACTTTCTGAGCCTGTGTAACGTTGCTGCTTAGGCGGCGAGCAGTCATCCGATGACTGCAATGGGTCAGAACTGTCCCAATGACTACATCCAGGACGCTGGACCTGTCCTGAAGGGACCGACTTTCGCTTAAGGGGCCTAGAAACCTTGCTCCACGGTTTCTTGTGCGAAAAGCCTTCGGAAGACGAGGAGAAAATGGGCTCTCTCGTCCTATGGTAGGGGCGATCTTGGTGAGATACGCCTGATACCATAGAGGGAACGTCTGTTCGCTGATCAAGGCCTCTCGAACCCATAAGTCGTACGACATTACTTCTCCCCTGGGCTTGGGAGCTTGCAAGAGGTCTCGGACTAGGTGAACGACAGGCACGAACAGACGAACCCTCGGTCGCAACACTGTTCACAACACTTTGCGCACTAATCACTTTCCCACTATTTTCCGCTGTGGCACTCTGACACTTAAGCTCTTTAACGTCAGCCATGAGTTGATTACGATCAGTTGCTAACGCTTCAACTCTTTCCCCCAAGGCATGAATAGCACGTAACATGTCTTGCATAGATGGTTCCTGAGTGCCAGAAGGGGGGTTAGGTACAACCACTACAGGGGAAGGATTAGGTTCAGGGGCATGTGGAGAGGAAAAATCTACTGACCTAGAGGAACTCCTCCTTACCCTATCTCTCTCTAGCCTACGTGCATACTTATCGTATTCGAGGCAATCGAATTCCGAAAGGCCCACGCATTCCTCACACCGATCTCCCAATTGACAGGTTTTACCCCGACAATTGGAACACACAGTATGTGGGTCGAGAGATGCCTTTGGAAGACGCCTATTACAGTCCCTAGCATTACACTTACGAAATCTAGGTACTTGTGAAGGGTCAGCCATTTTGAATTAGTCAAAGAAAGTCCAAAAAACAATCCAAGTCATCAACAATTAAATCTGTTCAATAAAGAGTTCAAGAGTTTTAAGTTGAGGAAAAAACACCTGCACTGCAAAAGCTCAAACCAAAATGAAGTACTTCACCAAATATGTTGAGAAAACTCCAGGTTATACAGCGAGTATTGATACGTCTTGTCGTCAAGGTCGACAGAGAAGAATTGAAGGGTTTGATTACATGCAGGAGTGGTATCTGGCCGATAGTTGGCGCTGGTGGGCACACCCACAACCTTCATAGCGATCGCTCGCGAGTTTTTGAGTGTGTTTTCTGTCGAGCCGCTGAGCAGCAGCTATTATATATTCACCGGCTAAGTTAAATATTTAAAACTCCAGGTTATACAGCGAGTATTGATACGTCTTGTTGTCAAGGTCGACAGAGAAGAATTGGAGGGTTTGTTTACATGCAGGAGTGGTATCTGGCCGATAGTTGGCGCTGGTGGGCACACCCGCAACCTTCATAGCGATCGCTCGCGAGTTTTTGAGTGTGTTTTCTGTCGAGGCGCTGAGCAGCAGCTATTATATATTCACCGGCTAAGTTAAATATTTAAAAAGAGTAGCTACTTTACACAAATTATATCACACAATCAAAAGTTATTAGAAAGAATGAATTATCAAAATGGTGGTGGGTTAAAGATGATGGTGTTTATTCCCTTATTTTTCACTGATGCCTCTTCCCTCAAGAATACAGGGTCATACATACACTACTTTTAATACGTTAAAGCATCAAAGACTAACTTAGGTCCTGATTCCAATAAATCAATACATAGACATTTCACATTTATAAGTAAAAAGAGTAACTTCCTAATGTTAATTTACTTTGATTAGAATCATTAAAGCATTCAATTACCAAGAAAAACAATAACATATGGGTCCTTCTCTCCTTCTATAAATAAAAACAAAAAGAAGAAATGTATATTCTGTATTGAAAAAGTTTGTTATAAATACTGTATAATAAAGCAAGAGTTTTTAATAACAATTATCTATAGACTATGAATTATACAAAATGATTCTAGTATATAGTCTAATGTACATCTTTCTTTATCCAGAGATAACAGACACCCGAATTTTTTCATTATCAAGCAAGCAACTTGTCAAAAGGAATAGAATTACAACTCAGAAGTTGAAATGAATAAAAATATGTAGAGAAAAGTAACCACAATTATGACTGTAGGTAGAAAGCCTCTATACCAATATCTATTACGATATGCTATTCAAATCTTCCCAGCATGCACTATAACCTCTTTTAATTAAAGACACTTTCATAACTTACCTTGTCTCTCTGTTCTTTTTTCTTGGCCTGCTTAGCTTCAATTTCTTTCCTCATTAGTTTTTCTTGTTCCTTTTTCTTCCTCGCTAACTCCTTCTCTCTCTCTTTTACAACATCTTCTTGCTTTGCTTTCATTTCATTTAGAGTCACCAAACCAATTGTTGAACTCTGGAATGAGGTATCTG
Organism: Palaemon carinicauda; assembly: GCF_036898095.1. NCBI lineage: Eukaryota > Metazoa > Arthropoda > Malacostraca > Decapoda > Palaemonidae > Palaemon > Palaemon carinicauda. The sequence continues at coordinate 10,331,009 of NC_090764.1, forward strand.
ACCATTACCATTAGAACACTTCAGTAAACTTATACATTAAAAGGTCATATACTTTATTACCGCATGTTTAACATGGCAAGACAGAAGGACACTTACCTTTAACTGCTGCTCAACAGCATCGTAATGAACTGCAAATTTGTTTTCAATTTTGTTTATTTTCAAGGATTCTTCAAGTTTCCTTTTCTTCTGCTCCATTTCCTCCTGTTCTCGTTCTCTCTTTTTCATGATTTGCATGGCTCGGCCAGCTTCGCTGGCTGCTCCTTTGTATTGAGCCATTTTCTAAGTTCACAAAATTACAATACGACACTCTGAAATTCAAGTGATAGCATTATTAACACTTCTAAAAATCACAAATTATTAGTTATTTGTATTTTTCCGAACATACTTACCGAGAACTACTTTCATAGGAGTTACCTGGAACCTCCTCTCAATCAACCAGAGTTTTGTGTAGTTTACCCTACTCCCGTTTTCTGTAATGGTAGGCCTAGGCGGAAGGATACGTGCCCTGAGGGCAATGCCGAGGCAGGCCACATGTGAGCTTGGGTCGCGACCTTCAGTAAGTTCTCTGGTCGCATCGTGATATCATCTCGACGCTCCTCACATCTCAGTGCGACCCTTTCATTAAACTAAAAATATAAAAAACTAGTTTTTTTCTGTACCTTCAAGCTATATAGTAATACCACTGCCACATCGTTAATTGGTCTCATGAGACACGACGGGAGGTAATTTTCAACATAGGTCAGATTATGGCCTCATAAAGTGACTTATATATTCTGTATAAACCACATACTGAACACATGAAGGTACAGAACTTATAACCTAGTATCATTACATAAAATCCACATAACTTCATTAATAAGCTCTTATATGAAGTACTGTACAATACTATATTGTACATTATAGCACATAATCATTATTTTACAACATACAGTACTGTAGACACTAACGTAAAGTCGGGAAAAAAGTCATAACAAAAATTCAATTTTTCCATTCAATACTCAAGGATGACCGACGTAAAAACAAACCGATGTAAACCAGGGTACTGCTGAAACTAGCAAGGAATGAAGTGAATATCAATGTATAAGGAATTAAGTATTATTATTATTATTACTAGCCAAGCTACAACCCTGGTTGAAAAACAAGATGCTATAAGCCCAAGGGCTCCAACAGGGAAAAATAGCCCAGTGAGGAAAGTTAATAAGGAAATAAATAAATGATGAAAATAAATTAACAATATATCATTCTAAAAACAGTAACAGCGTCAAAACAGATGTCCTATATAAAATTGGATTTATGACTTTGGGCTATATGACCTTGCGCTGGAGCCCAAGCAATCATTCATCACCCAGGTGCTGAATTTTTATTTGATGTAGGCCTATATCATATAACCAAAATATGGTTGTCAGTTCACAATCCACTTACCCAACATTTCAGGAAGGGGTAAACACGTAAACCTGATGGTAATGTTACCATTTCAAACGGCAATGGCTGTCTATGACCAGTAATTTTCCTGCCTTTCCTTATAAATCTTTTCTAAACATTTTCATAGCATGCTATGTTAGTCTAGGTTTGCACTCACAGAGTTTCATTACGCCTGCAGATTAAGTTGAATTGGGATGGACCAAGTCAGTAATCAAAATGTGGGAAAATATTTACTACAGTATAATATTCATAATTGATTGATTGCTTATGAGTTATCTGGCATCCTGACATCTAAGGTCATTGACGTCGATATTCATAACAAAGTAAATAAAAAGTGTTTTTGGTGTATTTAAAAGTACCTTAAACTATTTGATGCAAATAATTGGGGGAAACCAAGTTTAAGACATTTTAAAATTACAAAAGTTGGCTGAAAAATCAAATTTTAAAAGGGAACCAAACACAAGAATACCACCTAACCTAACCTAGGAGCTGTAACCTTACCAAACGGGGGACCTGTGACCCCCTGGCCCCCTTAATCCACTGTATCCTTAGCTACTCCATCACTAAGCCTTAACCCTGTGTTTGCTTTCCAACAATTAAGGGAACACTAAATCATAATACGGGTAGTGTACGTGGTTGGGTCACCAATTTTTTGTCTGCCGAAATACTTGCCCATTCGGTTGACACGTGTAGTGCAACATGTACCACTTGCCACAACAGAGGAGCACTAAAATAAAGGGAGCCTTTGTATGTCAGCAGCCAGTTCCTCCCTTGTGGATTAAAAATGGACATCAACTAACCTAAACTTTCCCCATAACCTACAAGCCGTGTCCTTACCTACTTACCTAACAGGGGGGAGGGGGTTTAACGGCCCCCAACGACCCCGCTTACACTGCCGTATTCTAAATTAGTCATAATAATACATACAGGTGGCCGCTATCGTACATACACCCCAAATAATGTATAATTGCGCGCTCGGCGAACCACGATGGAGCGAAGACTAATAAGTAAATAATTAATGTTAGTTGATTAACAAATATACTTCTAGATACAAAAATATGAGTGACGACGAATACAGATAGGAAGGATTTTCGGGTATTATTGTACTGTATTACAGGGTAATGTAACCTAAGGAAAAAACTATTTTGTAAAACTTTACTGATTTTCGTTTTCTATGTAAGCAGCGAGTGCGATGACCCAACGTTCTACAAACGTACCCATAATATTTCATAAATTCTAAAAATACCTTCATAATACATTTCAGACATGGATATACAGTACAAAATTTTCCCTATGAAAATCAAGGTATCATTGTAGTGTATTGCAGGGGAATGTATCCTAGGAAAAAAACTACTTTTTCTCATAGACAAAATTACGCTCTCTTTGAAAATGACACTCGTTCCCGTTGCAGATTAATAGTTTCAGAAAAATATATATATATATATATATATATATATATATATATATATATATATATATATATCTACACCATGTAATACAATACAACTTTACCAAAATCAATTTGACATGTAATAAGTATGATTACACCAATCCGAACTAGCTATATACAACCACCTCAAGCTACAACCCTAGACTGGGCTTCGCTAAGATAGACATGACACAATCCTGTAACGTATTGTTTTAATTTAAGTTATAACTAGAACTCTAAATTAATCTAAATTTTCGGGAATGTCCCTGTGCTTATTCCATTTCGAAAATTTAATCCAGCAAGTTGTTAATTATATTCATACTTACAAATACGGCAGTGATATGCTTGAACCCTAAGCTAGGCTTGGAAGGTAAATCAGTAATCATTATCACAGTCATGAATACACACTTATAAGAAAGCAATCTTTGTAAAGGCTCACCTTTTTCATTTCAGTGGGATGTCATTTTTTTTCCTCCTTTTTTAGTTTAAACAATATAACAAATACAGCTTTGAATTATGCAACAATTTTAAAAAATACGTTCATAGAACTGCCAAGCAAATGAAACAGTGGGATGTCATGTTTTTCTATCCTTTTTTAGTTTAAACAATATAACAAATACGGCTTTAATTTATGCAACAATTTTAAAAGATACGTTCATAGAACTGTCAAGCAAATGAAACAGTGGGATGTCATTTTTTCCTCTCCTTTTTTAGTTTAAACAATATAACAAATACGGCTTTGAATTATGCAACAATTTTAAAAAATACGTTCATAGAACTGCCAAGCAAATGAAACAGTGGGATGTCATGTTTTTCTATCCTTTTTTAGTTTAAACAATATAACAAATACGGCTTTAATTTATGCAACAATTTTAAAAGATACGTTCATAGAACTGTCAAGCAAATGAAACAGTGGGATGTCATTTTTTCCTCTCCTTTTTTAGTTTAAACAATATAACAAATACGGCTTTGAATTATGCAACAATTTTAAAAAATACGTTCATAGAACTGCCAAGCAAATGAAACAGTGGGATGTCATGTTTTTCTATCCTTTTTTAGTTTAAACAATATAACAAATACGGCTTTAATTTATGCAACAATTTTAAAAGATACGTTCATAGAACTGTCAAGCAAATGAAACAGTGGGATGTCATTTTTTCCTCTCCTTTTTTAGTTTAAACAATATAACAAATACGGCTTTAAATTATGCAACAATTTAAAAAATACGTTCATAGAACTGTCAAGCAAATGAAACAGTGGGATGTCATGTTTTTCTATCCTTTTTTAGTTTAAACAATATAACAAATACGGCTTTAAATTATGCAACAATTTAAAAAATACGTTCATAGAACTGTCAAGCAAATGAAACAGTGGGATGTCATTTTTTTCCTCCTTTTTTAGTTTAAACAATATAACAAATACGGCTTTGAATTATGCAACAATTTTAAAAAATACGTTCATAGAACTGTCAAGCAAATGAAACAGTGGGATGTCATGTTTTTCTATCCTTTTTTAGTTTAAACAATATAACAAATACGGCTTTAAATTATGCAACAATTAAAAAAAATACGTTCATAGAACTGTCAAGCAAATGAAACAGTGGGATGTCATGTTTTTCTATCCTTTTTTAGTTTAAACAATATAACAAATACGGCTTTAAATTATGCAACAATTTAAAAAATACGTTCATAGAACTGTCAAGCAAATGAAACAGTGGGATGTCATTTTTTTCCTCCTTTTTTAGTTTAAACAATATAACAAATACGGCTTTGAATTATGCAACAATTTTAAAAAATACGTTCATATAACTGTCAAGCAAATGAAATTTCATCTGCTTTGATAATGACTTTTTAATATGTGCAATAATCAACTAACCATTAAATATGGAAAATGTTGTCATACACTGATAATCATAATTCACATAATAGATATTACTTTTTTTATTACACCATTGCGACTTATTACACGTTTACAAAACCAAGATGAGGAAGTATATTCAAATTTTATACTTTTCCTAGAATAACTGTAGTGTTGTGTGCTCCACGAGTAGGTAGGTGATTAAGAGAAGGAAGTAAAAAGCGAAAATGTATAATTTGATAAAATAATGCAGATATGAAGGAATACTGGGAGATTTTTATTCCGAATTAGAATAGGGAATAGAGTGAGGTTAAACAAAAGTCTCAGTAGGTTGGAGATTGCTATTAAAATATTAAAAAAAAAAAACAGATATCAGTATGCTTAATCCTCATGTAAAACATGAAAATGGACAGCGAATGAAAACATAAATCTGGTGATAATAGACGAAGAGAAAAAGTAATATCCTTCAGTATTATTATTATTATTATTATTATTACTTGCTAAGGCACAGCCCCGCCTGGAAAAGCAGGATGCTATAAGCCCAGGGGCTCCAACAGGGAAAATAGCTCAGTGAGGAAAGGAAACAAGGAAAAACAAAATATTTAAGAAGAGCAACAATATTAAAATAAATATCACTTTATAAACTATAAAAACTTTAGCAAAACAAGAGGAAGAGAAATATGATATAAGATAGAACAGTGTGCCCGAGTGTACGCTCAAGCAAGAGAACTCTAACCCAAGACAGTGGAAGACCATGGTACAGAGGCTATGGCACTACCCAAGATTAGAGAACAATGGTTTGATTTTGGAGTGTCCATCTCCTAGAAGAGCTGCTTACCATAGCTAAAGAGTCTCCTCTACCCTTACAAAGAGGAAAGTGGCCACTGAACAATTACAGTGCAGTAAGAAGAATTGTTTGGTAATCTCAGTGTTGTCAGGTGTATGAGGACAGAGGAGAATATTTAACGAATAGGCCAGACTATTCGGTGTGGGAATGTGTAGACAAAGGGAAGATGAACCGTAACCAAATAGAATGATCCAATGTAGTACGGTCTGGCCAGTCAAAAGACCCCATAACTCTCTAGTGGTAGAATCTCAACGGGTGGCTGGTGCCCCGGCAGCGTAATAAATAAAATCTTCTATGCAGATCGTAATGCTATAGTAATTCGAATGGACTAGAACATGATAAATAAGCCGAGTAGTCAGAAGATATTTAATAACTCTGGAATTGAAAGGGTTTTATAGAGTAGACTGAAGCTGCAGGACTTTTGACAATCATCCAATATAGGGATACGATAAAAGATAATTATAAGATATAGCTAGATAAAGTTATTAGGTTGAATAAGAAAATCAGTAAGGATTTTTTTTAAGAAAGTTCAACGAAAAATAAGAAGGGTAAGAGTAAGAGGAATAATGACGATGAAAATGAAAATAAAGAAGACCAGATTGAAGGAAAATTAAGAAAGAGAACAGATAAATCAAAGGAAAAGTGACAGATGGTCATATGATAAAAATTAAATGCTAAAGAAAATACAAATAGAATAATGCAAACAGCAAATGAAATCAAAAGGAAAGGTTGAGTGAATATAGCAGGCTGGAACTTAAAAAAAAAAAAAAAAATGGCATGTGGACATGAGGCTAGTAGGCCTACTATGACTGCCATCATAAATAAAGAACGCTAATAAAAAAATATGCATATATTGAAAATAACTAAAACATAATGGCCGTATATAGATCGTTATAATTCTAATAGTTAGGCGTTCTCCATCATGAGGCTCAGAGCTACACAGTAGGCCTACTCTAAAAGTTTTATTCCAGTTGTGACCAAGTTGTGGAATGATCTTCCTAATCGGGTTGTTGAATCAGTAGAACTTTAAAAGTTTAAACTTGCAGCAAATGTTTTTATGTTGAACAGGTGGACATAAGTCCTTTTAAAGTTTATATATGAAATATCTGTTTTACTCCTTGTTATTTTAATATTTTATCTTAATTGTTCATTACTTCTTATACCATTCATCTATTTCCTTATTTCCTTTCCTCACTGGGCTATTTTTTCCCTTTTGGAGCCCTTGGGCTTATAGCATTTTGCTTTTCCAACTAGGATTGTAGCTTAGCTAGTAATAATAATGATAATACTCTTTATTGTAATTGGCAAAGTCATTGCCATATCTGATACTAGAATAAGCTGTTTAACCTTTATTAGAAACATCAGAATAAAATCCCTGGTATTCGTTGAACATATATATATATATATATATATATATATATATATATATATATATATATATATATATATATATATATATATATATATAAAATATTCCACAATGATAACTGATATAAAGTGATGAAAGGCATAAGCAACTGCTGTGGTACGGAAGAATTTAAGTTACTTGAAATTTAGTAATCGTGATTTTAGAACTAATCTTGAGAATAGTCTGATCGTATTATATCGGAATGATAATTTTTTAAGAGATTCTTTGTTGACTCCCATTAGGTTGATGTGAGTCAACATACCTCATTTTCCACAAAACATTGGACATTGACATATATTTTCTTTATGCTGTAAAAGTAATCATAGTGTAATCAACACGTCATTGAAACTTTTTAAATTATTCTCTTTGTTTTAAATAAACTATTGGTAAGATCAAAATTACCATCACGGTTAGCAGTAAGCTGTAAGAGCTAACGCTCTGACCTCTGTAGTAAATTGCCAAGCGTTGCCCCTGGCTGGTTTACTTTTTTCTTAATTTACTTCTTTTTTATCAGATCTGCCATGGGAGCAAAATTGTTGAGTGCATATGTTCTCAAATTTAGCTTTGAATCAATTCTTTTCCTACTTAGAGTGACATATCTCTAACATTTTTCTAAAAGGTGTTTTAAACGATTCGAAAACATATAGGCATAGTTATTCTAATTCATGACTTGAGGAAAATATAATGCGAGTCACCCTAAAATACAAGTTTTCTACGACTGATATAGAGATCAGGATCAGTAGAGTAGGCCTACTCTATCAATCCTGATAGCAATATTGCTGATTGATATAAAGATTATATTTGACCTCTACATAACAACATAAAAAAAAATATCCCATAGTTACATTTAAGAGGTGCATAAAACTTATTATGCAGTCATGGCTCTAAGGGAGTGTGGGTGAAAGAATGAGATCAATTAGCTAACCATGGTAGAGAATAGTTTAGAAAGTTGAGTATTAGTAACAATAATCTAAAGTGTGGTATTGCCACAGTCTTATTCATATAGAGGCTCATTTTCCTGTTATATGTCTTAAAGTTAGCATAGTACATTTACGATGAATTTTACATTCTCAACTAGTGAACTTGCAAAGGTTCACGCAACCAGCACGAGGTGTTCATGTGTGTAGCTGGTGGTAATTTTTTATACTCTCTCTCTCTCTCTCTCTCTCTCTCTCTCTCTCTCTCTCTCTCTCTCTCTCTCTCTCTCTCTCTCTCTCTCTCTCTCTCCGAATGTGTAGGCACACATATGATTCTGTTCACCATCTACTTTTAAAAAGAATTTATCTTGACAAAACCGCCGTCAATTCCTAGAATGTGTAGAGTTTAGATATTTCAAGATACGATTAAAATAACTAATTAAATCATATACTATACAATAAAAGAGCTCTTTTAGAAAAATAAAGTTTCTTTTATAGTACGATATATATACCTTGGTTCTTGTTATATTCTCTTTTTTTCTAGCTAATCTCTCGACAAAGAGAAAAATACGAGGTTTGACTACACTTGCTCCGCGAAAATAGGGTGATGCTCGTAAATACGATTCTATCATCCTCGTTTCTTGCAACAGAAATAACCGGTTTTATAAAGAACTGTGCAATCACATTTCCATTGCGTGCACAATTAAACATGCCAGGGAAGGAATTCGATGTAATCTGCTTGTGGAATGATTTCATTCAACTTGATTGTCCTTTGGTGGGGGGAAAAAAAAAAACAATTTTACTTTTTTTTAATCGCGTACATTACATGAGTCTTCAAGAATCACGAGAATTCCATTGCAAATAATAATAATAATAATAATAATAATAATAATAATAATAATAATAATAATAATAATAATAATAATTATCATTTTTATTATTATTATTATTATTATTATTATTATTATTATTATTATTATTATTATTATTATTATTATTATTATTATTATCTAAACTACAACCCTAGTTGGAAAAGCAGGATGCTATAAGCCCAAGGGCTCCAACAGGGGAAAATAGCCTAGTGAGGAAAAGAAACAAGGAAATAAACAAACTGCAAGAAAAGAAATAAATAATTAAGATAAAATATTCTAAGAAGTTATTAAAATCTATAATCAGACGATCTAATTCAGATTTTAATTAAGCGTTGTATGTGAATAATGATATTCCATAAAGGTTTACGATGTTTGCTAAACAATTTGTGTGAAAACAAACATTCTCTCTCTCTCTCTCTCTCTCTCTCTCTCTCTCTCTCTCTCTCTCTCTCTCTCTCTCTCTCTCTCTCTCTCTCTCCAAAACATTTTCATATCGTCAGCATTAATTACCGAATAAAGAGTCTTGAATATTGAATAAGTAACATAACTAAACTCCTTGAAGTTATTCTAAATGCCACAAGCTCCGGGCATAGGCCTACAGCTAACTGAAATAGATTACAAGGCTGACCAGATCATAAAAAACAGCCAATAATTTTAGTTGAGAATCACTATTAAATCACAAGAGATTGCCGTAACGTGTACAGCTTTCGGTATATACTGCCCTGCGTATGAGACAGAAATACGCTCTGGTTTCAAGGTCGTCTTTTAAAGAATGAGGAATAGAGTAAATAGAATGATATCGTCTAAACTGTCTTGACCTTTAGTTTTGCTAAGTAGGGACAATGACAGAATTTCTTTTCATGGGTGACCTAAACCTGGGGATTGGGGGTAAGGTCGGGAGACAAACTTGATTCTGAACAAGGTATTGAAACAAGAATGTGGCCATTCATAGCTAGGCCTATATTTTTGTTTGAGATCTAGAACAATTACAGTTTATTAAGGATTTTCTCTTAAGTTTAATTCGAATTAGTTATGGGGTATTGTGTTACCTTCTAATGCAAATATATGCAATATTACCCAGTTTTGCTTACCGCTGTTGCAATCCTGATTCCCCCCCTCCCCTCCCCCACCTATCCTATCCTCCTATACTGTAGCTGTAGGTTTATCAGTCAACTTGTAAGGGCGGTGCGGATTTAAGTCGCATTATTATTATTATTGTTAATATCCTTATTATTATTATTATTATTATTATTATTATTATTATTATTATTATTATTATTATTATTACTTTCTAAGCTACAGTCCAGCGAAGAAAGGAAACAAGGAAAAATCTAATATTTTAAGAACAGTAACATTAAAATAAATATCTCCTATATAAACTATAAAAACTTTAACAAAACAAGAGGGAGAAGAATAAGATAGAATAGTGTGCCCGAGTGTACCCTCAAGCAAGAGAACTCCAACCCTATGGTACAGAGGCTATGGCACTAGTGTGAAAGGGCCCTCAGGCACTGCCGTCTTGTATTGAGACGGCAGTGCCTCAGGGCTCCAATAGGTTTCCAAAATTCCACATGACTTGAATGCAAGTTTGAAACTATGTCAGGTAGAATCTTATGACAAATGTTGATGCTTCTCTAGAAGAATTAAGTCTGGCAAATCAGGAAGGAAAGATTCTGAAACATAACTCGATACAACAATACGTGTTCGCACATAATACTACGAAAACTGTTCTTTTTACCTTTTTATTCAACTGATAACAGAATTTCCTTTTTAGGATGCGAGTTTTCTATCTAGAAGCATGATTTGAGAGAGTACGTGACCCGTCAAAAAATGACGGCTAATTATTTAGATAAATATGCACACACACGCGTACGCGTAAACATATATATATATATATATATATATATATATATATATATATATATATATATATATATATATATATATACATATATATATATATATATATATATATATATATATATATATATATATATATATATATATATATATATATACAGTATATATAGCCAGGCACTTGCTGTCTATTATATAGTGAAATTACGTAGTATTTTCAATTTCAATCTCGAATCTAATTCGTAGTTTAAAATGTAGTTTTCCTATTTTGTTGTGCGTTTCTAACCTCCTTTGCTAACGGGTATCAATAGTTTTAACTATAAAGGTACATTTCCAAAGCAGACTTTAATGGGAGACCGCAGTGATAAAGCGGTGTTTACAAAGAGAACAGAAAATAGTAGTTAAATGGTTGTATCATAACCTAATTTTAGATAACCGGTCGGTATCTTATCTTGGACCTACTTCATAAACCATCTCTCCGATTGATAACGCCTGACCCACGGCGTAGATATACTGTACGGTTTGTTTATCTAGATTTCTAGACCGTGGCCTGACCTAGAGTGCCGTACCACTTCGGAAATCGTAAACTGAAAAAGAAATAAGAAATATTAGGAACTATAGTCCATTTCTTTTGGCGAGGCAGATTTGCACCGACTCGTAGGGGTGCACTTTTAGCTCGGAAAAGTTTACTGATCCCTGATTGGTTGGACAAGATAATTCTAACCAATCAGCGATCAGGAAACTTTTCCGAGCTAAAAGGGCACCACTGCGAGTCTGTGCAAATCTGCCTCGCTAAAAGACATGGACTATAGGTCTAAGTTTATTGCAACGACCTGGTCTCTGGAGACGTAAGATTTCGAAAATTGTTTATAAAACAATTATAATATAATATAGTCTTACGTTTGGCCAGTTACCCTTGCCTAAATCAGAATAGTTAATTCCAGACATGTTATCAGCATCTACCACTTAATATTCATCTTTTCATGATCTTGGAAGGAGTTGGATGTCAACACGAAAATGCATAATGCGATCGGGACCTCTTCCTACAATGCAGCGTGAATAAAACAATATCCTATCAGGAGTTCTTACAGCCTGACACTGTTCTGCATTGATCTCGGAAGAAAAACGTAGCCAATAACTTATAGGCCTATGTATGTATCTTTCTGTAATTAAATGTATTAATTGAAGTTTTATTATATGATTTCCCCGTTGGAGCCCTTGGGGTTACAGCATCCTGTTTTTCCAACCAGGATTGTAGCTTAGCTATTAATAATAATAATAATAATAATAATAATAATAATAATAATAATAATAATAATAATAATAATAATAATAGAAGAGATATCTCGGCCTAAGCTCTTATATCTTTGATCTCAGGAAATAGTGGATGGACCGGAGGTGGAAAGCATGAAGCGATCCATGGACCCATCAAATGTATATAAAGTACTGCAACACTTAGTCATTTACACACACATCTTCCTAATCGGTTAGTTGAATCAGTGGAACGTCAAAAGTTCAAACTCTCAGCAAATGTTTTTATGTTGAACAAGCGGTGCTATTATAGTATGCTATCTACCACCGACTTTGCTATATACCACCCCTTTCTGACTAAAGTATGATACCTACCATCAGTGAGGGTCGTTTTGCTGGCCGTCGTAAGTATAACCGTGGTCGATTGTTGGCTGGCGACCATCCCCCGAACTCTGAAGAGTTTGATGGTGAACTCGTTTGGATTGAAAAAATGGACTTGATTGGGGGACTTTTACGTTGAAAGAAGAGATAAGGAAACGTTGATCCCTATCATACATCGTGAGTGCCAATTTGGATCTGCAATCCATTCCGATGAATGGCCAGCATACACGTACTTATGAGCACAAAACCGTGAATCATCAACAAAATTATGTAGACCCAAATTCAGGAGCACATACTCAGTCTATTGAGCGATCATGACTGGATGTCAAGATTCGCATACTGAAAAAGAAGAGAGGAGTACCTCATCAGCATTTACAATTCCATTTAGATCATTACTGTTGGAAAGTTCTGAGAAAAGGCGACGATGTATTTCCCGCTTTCTTGAATGAAGTAAGATATGTTTACAAGCAGTAGTAGAGTAAATTTTTGATTGATTTTCTTTTTCATAGATTATTTTCTTTCAGTTTTGTAATATTTGATTTTTCATTTGAATAACTTGTAGCATTGTTGTATGATGAGCTTTGAATAATTTGTAATAAAAGTTTCCCTACAAACTGCTTATAATTATGCACCCATGTTGTCCTGCCAATAAATATTATCAAACTATCATTAAAGTCCAATGAGGATAACATACTGGTGGTAAGTAATCTGTTTCATAACCCTCATCAAACAGGAGGAATAACATTGACGGTAGATAACATACTTTGTGGTAGATACCATACTATAGTAGAAATTCGACGGTAGATAGCATACTATAATAGAAATTCGACGGTAGATAGCATACTATAATAGCACCGAACAAGCTTACATAAGTTCTTTTATAGTTTATATATCAAATATCTGTTTTAATGTTGTTAATGATTTTGAAATATTTTATTCTAATTTTCATTACTACTTATATCGTTTATTTATTTCCTTATTTCCTTTCCTCACTTGGCTATTTTTTCCTGTTGGAGCCCTTGGACTCATAGCATAGAATCTTGCTTTTCCAACTAGGGTTGTAGCTTAGATAGTAATATATATATATATATATATATATATATATATATATATATATATATATATATATATATATGTGTGTGTGTGTGTGTGTGTGTGTGTGTGTGTGTGTGCGTGTGTGTGTGTGTGTGTCACAGAGCGAAATGGTGGTGTTTCCGGAAAGATCATCATAGTAAAAAAAAAAAAAAATCATTCGCCTTCCCTACAAGGTTGCCGGCGAAAGTGCCAAGAGATTTTAAAGTTTACCTTGGGCAAAGGTCATAAACTCGACCAGTGAATTATACCCAACTGCTATTGTGGGCCCGAAATAGATATTGGATTAGCAATACTTCCTTGCGCTATTCAATATGTCCTTGTTTCTTTCTATATAAAGAAAAATGGAATATTAATCTTCTGAAAATTTCCGGGTAGGCCTATAACTTAGCCTACTTCTCGGTGGAGCGCTTTATAAGCTAAATTTATTAATACTGTGAAACGGTCGTATTTATGCAAACATGATAATATAAGGCTATGAAACTAACTTTTGGCAACAATTAAATAATTTTATTTCTTAGTAAACTATTTAAAAAATGACAGTCGATCATTTTTCTATAGCCATAGATATTAATTAAATAATAATATAATCACAGTTATTAACAAAATCTACATATCGAGCTTTACATTCGTCTATTGATTACATCAACTTAGAAATTACTTTGGATATGGACATATTTAATCGTTTCATAGGCCTATCAATCACACACAGATGATATAACAACACATTTAGCCATTCTTAGCCATGGATAACATTATTATTATTATTATTATTATTATTATTATTATTATTATTATTATTATTATTATTATTATTATTATACAGATTCGGTTATACGATTTTATTTCTATCAAGGTTAACTGTTCATGCTATTTTTCCCTGTTGGAGCCTTTGGGCTTATAGCATCTTGCTTTTCAACTGGGGTTGTAGCTTAGCAAGTAATAATGATAATAATAACAATAATATGGAATGTCTCTTGCTTGTGCTACTATACACTCGGGCATGTTATTCTATCTTATATATCTTCCTATTGTTTTTTTAAGTTTTCATAGTTTATATATGAAAGATCCAATTCAGTGTTGTTGCTATTCTTGAAATATTTTATTTTGATTATCCATTACTTTTCTTGTAGTTTATTTATTTCCTTGCTCCTTGTTGGAGCCCTTGGGCCTAGCATCCTGCTTTTCCAGCAAGGGTTGTAGCTGAAATAATAATAATAATAATAATAATAATAATAATAATAATAATAGGCTACTCTTATTGACATATGATGTAGATGCCCAACACACACACACACACACACACACACACACGTCGGGAAATAATCTCTTTGAAAGACAGTCATATATAGGTCTATAACATCATCCCAAAATGCCAAATTGTGATTTCTGAGGGGCCATTTCCAAAATGCTCTAAAATAAGAAGTGGAATGCACTCGGTATTAAAAAAAAAAAAAAAAGAAGTGAAATGAGAATCTTTCTCATATCTCTTGTACTTTGAACTTCAACATTATTAAGGTAGGCCTATATCTGGAGGTAACAGTAACATACTGTGATTACTTATCTACCTTTTTTATACTTTGGGCTTATAGGCCTAAGCTACCATTTATTAAACTAAGTCTATTTATGCCAAATGTCAGCAGTTCATGCATATCTAATGTGATATTGCCATTAAACAAATTTGTTGATATAATAGTATTTTTTCCTTTGAAATATGTTATGTAATGGAATACCTCAAAAGTTCAAAGTTGGAGCAAATGCTTTTTTGTTGACCAGGCGGACATGAGTCTTTTTTAGTTTATTTATGACATATTTGTTTTTTATGTTGTTAATAGTTTATATATGACATGTCTGTTTTGACGTTGTTACTTATTTTAGAATGATTTATTGTTAATTTGTTCTCTTCATTTATTTATTTCCTTATTTCCTTTCCTCACTGGGCTATTTTTCCCTATTGGAGCCCCTGGGCTTATAGCATCCTGCTTTTCCAACTAGGGTTGTAGCTTGGATAGTAATAATAATAATAATAATAATAATAATAATAATAATAATAGTATGTTGAAACATGGTTTATGTTGGACCATGAGGCTCTGGCTAAAGATAAGGTCGATGCCGTCGTCTGCTATAGCGATTGCGTATTGCGAATGTTTTCGCAGAAATACCAACCCATACATTTATCGTTAATGAATTTGGTGTCATAATAAGAAACACTCTATTATATGTGTTTAAAAATGTTGAAATATACGTAATAATCTTTACTATATGGTATATATTTCCAGTAATCTAACAAGTTCTCCGTCGATAAAAAAAAATGTCATGTCAAAAGTCATATCATTGGTTGCCTGGAGACCAAAATGTACTGTATTGACGTATGTTCTTAAAGCAATTTAAACCATTCTATTTGGAAGTCATAGTATTTTTTATAACTTATATAATTAATTTTATATAAATGCTTATAAAATGCGATTGCAATTAATGAGTAACTGACGTCTAGTGTTCAGTTATTTGTTGACAGTGATGTGATGAAGATGTGCGTTAGTCCGTAGCGTGTCGTGTAGTTTTTTTTTAGTGCCTATTTTTGCGGTTTTTCATGTGCTTTGTGATATTCTGTCCGAACATATGCCTATAAAGGACGGTGGAGATATATTGGAGGTAATATATTCCAAAAATTTAGCTTAATGTAGCGTCTGTACGAGTATTTTTGACTTCTTGATTTTTTATCTGCCGGCAGCTTATCACTAAATTCAGATAAAGGAAAATTGATTCAGCAAGTTTTTTTTTGTAATACAAATTGTATTTTGATTGAATATATAATATGTATGTTTGGGTATACGCCAAGATTGACTGTGCAGAATCATACGCTGATTGTAACCTTTCGATATGCTAAACAATTTAGTCTACTTTGTGGTAAATCGATTATGTATAATAATAATTCTTGTATTTTATAATAGTTTTAATTAGATATTTCCATTTGTTTTAGTAATTATTCCTTTTATTCTATCGTTACTTTGATGACCAGTTGTTCAAACGGTTTAGGTACTGTATTGATTTATTGGTCAAACCTCAAATTTAGAAATACCAAAGTTACTCGGTGGATCTAGTAACTTATGGATATTTCGATGTTGGATTTATTTACATTGTTTACTTTTCTTATATTCTGATGTCATGTTGAGTAAATATTTATTGTAACATAATATTCCTAATGAAAAAAGTAAGAAGTTTATGGTGTATCTAGTTACCTAAATGTATGTAATTTGAACTGTTCTGGTGCAAATTATTCTGTGAAACTCATATTTTTTTCAAATTTCAGACTTTAATATTCTAAAAGTTATGACAAATACCATATATTAAATAGGGCAGCTAACAAAAGAACAGTCATAACCTAACCTAACTACTTGCCAACCATGGGAGAGCTTTGTCCCGGCAAAACCCTTAGGCTAGACTACCTTACTCACCAGGGGGAGCTATGCCCCTGCAAACCCCTTATACTACCTTACCTATCAGGGTGAGCTATTCTTACTTGTTTACCTGTTTTGGGTTTAAATCCAACTCTCCACTGAAGGCGAGTGAACTACTTCTCGGTCGGGTCCATATTAATCATCTAACGAAACATTTTCATTATAACTTTTACAATTCTTTGATTGTAGCATCTTCCAAATCATATGATCTTGTGAAAAGTAATGTCTTTAGTTTCTTCTTAAATTCAATTGCTCCCTTTAGGTCCTTCATTTCAGTTGGCAGTTTATTATAATGTCTAGGCGCACAGTAGCTAAAAGCCCTTTCACCAAATTTACTATTTGTTCTTGGTTCAGATAGCCTATGTTTGTCACTCATGTGTCTTGTGTTAACATTTATTTCTAGTTCTAGTTTATTCAGGCATTCTTTTAGATATTCCCCAGCAAACTCCTTATACCACCTTATCCACCAGGGTGGAGCTATGCCCCTGCTAACCCCTTATACTACCTTACCTACCAGGGGAGCTATTTCCCAGCAAACTCCTTATACCACCTTATCCACCAGGGTGGAGCTATGCCCCAGCAAACCCCTTATACCACCTTACCCTTGGCTTACCCTAAATCTTAGTTTAGACCTAGTGTTCACTTCCCAACCGGCTTCACTCCCGTCAAGGTAACACTAAATCATATTTCGTAAATCATAATATCGTATTTCAGTTAAAGATAAACAATATTTCCTCCATAAAGGAAATAGATTTGACAAGTTTTAAGAAAGTTTGTCTGTCCCAGCCAACTGATTTACATACAAACCCCTAAATCAACATCAAAACAACCATGGGAAGGATATGGATACCTGAGTAATTTCTGGCATTAGCATATGACCTAGGCCTATATTGAATTTCCCAGAGGATTGTAATAGTACGCTAATGTAAATTTTTATATTAGAACAATATTGTTTATGGGTTAAAAAACATGAATAATGTGTGATGAAAGGTGTATTGAACATTTTTGTTAATGATTTCTGATGGAAATTCATAGTTTTTGAGTTATAGTAAGTCGACTTTCATAATTGTAGGGCTATGATTTTGCACTAGATATTGTCATCAATTACATTTGAAACACCTTAAAATATACTGTGCAGCAGTTTAACTATATGGTATTTAAATTACATTTTTTAAACTTTGGTGTTTCTGCCAGTCATCGTAATGAAATATGTCACCGTAATCAAAACAGAGTAATAGTAATGAAACACAGTCAAATCACCTGAGGTTTTGTTTGCCAGAACTTCAGGACGGATAGAAAACTTAATTTTCCATCCTGTGTTCTATGGCGTCATTCGTAGCAGTGTTCATCATATTGCAAATAAATCCTTACTGTTATTGAGCTAATGATTTATTGGCTTTTGCCTAGTTATATGCTCGCTTCGCTTGCGATTGAAAATTATTTCATTACTTCTATGTTCTGGCAAGTGGGACATGTTTTGCTACGCGCGTTAACCCCACGGGCTAGTATTTCGGCATCGATTATCAATTATACAAACTCAGAATTTGATTATCTCGGTTATTATTACCTAGTTATTCAACGTTATGGGTTTAAACTACAGTAATGAACTAACAGTGATTAATTGAAATACTGTATGCTGATTAAAATAGTTTTGGGAACGTTGTGGTAATGTAAAATAAAACCAGTCCTTTGTTCCTATGCATACCTACAAACTCTCATCCTTTGATTAGGGAGATTACTTCAGCGCGAGTTGGAATCGTTTGTTGAAAATAGATAATGAGCAGTTTTAGGACTGGCGAGGGAGCGGCACAAACCCCCTCCCCATTTCACAGTCAGTTCTCTTCAGTTTTGCTTTTACCACTGTGCTTTTTGCATGTGTGTGTGATTAGCGCTCTTCAAGCTGTTGATTCTTTTCCTTTTACTTGTGTTGTTGACAATGGAATGGAAAAAGGAAATTCATGTTTCTGTGGGGAAGGGCAGGCGCTGCAACTGTTTCATGTCAAATATGGATGTAGACCATTACTCCCTCTGTGCTTCATGTCGTGGCCATGTATGTACGCAGACATCCCCTTATGCCAAGTGTCATTCGTGGCCTCTGGTGCAGTAGTAGGTGTACACTCTGATGGGGAAGAAGTGCCCTAGTTCAGTTCCTTGTCAGGGTCTAACTGGGCAACCCCTTAAGAAAGCAATGGCAATGGTTGCTTCCTCTGCTTCCTCCAAAGGGAGTGAGTGTTCTGCTGCTGCCCCTTGATCAGTTCCCTGGGAGTACACCATAGGGGTCAGAGGACTTTGGGTCGTCATTGTTGTCTTTTTAGGTATTGTTGGTATGTTGGGAACTGCAAGTGTTCGTTGCTCCCCTGCAGAGGCAGGCTGAAGAGACTTCTGTTGTGTCCTTGCTGGTTGTTAATGATGAGTTTGACCTAATGAAGACCTGGGCTCCCTATGGTCTTTCAGGTAGGGTTTCTAGGGTTGCTTTGAGGATGCGGGTTAACAAGGCAGCCTCTCCCCTTGTACCCTCTGGCACCAGGTGTGGAGGAGGTGGTGGTGCCCACGGTGTCTGGAAATATGGGGTCTGATAAGTCTGGTTAGGTTATGAAAGGCGAAGGTAAGGCGCCCCTTCCCCTTTGTTCATTGCCCCGACAGTACTGGAGAGTCTGGGTTCTCTGTGTCCTCCCTCAGTGTTAGTGAGTGTGACTTCCCCTTCCCTGTCGTCAGTGTGTTGTGGTTTCTCTATATTGGGGAGCATCAGCGTCGATGGTTAATCCAACCTTGACCGCCCTGATTGCAGAGCTAGGGCTAGGTAGAGGAAGAAGCGTGCACTCTATTCCTCTTCCTCTCTTTCTTCCTCTGACTCCAATTCCGACTGGTCCTCTTACCAAAGGAAGAGGAAGTAATGGTTGAAGAAGTCTAGGAACGCCAGCCGTAGTTGCGGGGATAGGGGGACTACCTTTGTGGTTCCCTTGCCACTCCGGTCTAATCGGTTATCCCGGTAGCTAGGACTGGTCCAGTAGCCTTAGCTGGTTTGCCTACTTATTTTTTTCATTACAGACGGGACCTCTGCTGTCAGTCGGTTTCTGGGATGATGAATGAACTGTTGTGGCCTTCCTGGTCGTTGGATAGCGGCTCCCCCATCTGGCCCCATTCAATGCCGTACTAGAGGGGATGCGCTATCTAGTAGGCGGAAGGCTCATTTTCTTGTGGCTATGAGCATGTGGCCGTTGTTGCCCCTCCAGTTGATGCGCCTTATTTAGCCCCATTGCATTCTGTGATAGGAATTCTCCCGCGGCCCGGAGCTTGCCCCGGCCTTCGTCTGTGCCCAATTATGGGCATGGTTCTGTTTACTATCTGACTGTAAAAGGGGCAGGGGTCGACCAATTACAGTATGTGCATGGTTCTGAATACTATCCGACTGTAAAGGGGGCTCCCCGCCCCCTTTGCATGCTCGTTATCTAACTTTTAACAACCAATTCCAGCTCATGTTGAAACAATATTACTAATTAAAGGACTCAGATTTTTTATGGCTAGGCAAAATACAAATTACTTTAAAAATTTGTGATGTTATAAAGTGATATCACCATTATCATGTATAGATTGTAATTTTGTCTTCTTTTTTTTCCAGGAATTATAGTGGAATGCCGAAGTCCTCAAGTCGAGGAGGAAGGGTGAGTAGCCTTATGGTGGAGGGATGCAAATTTTCTAATTCATCATGATTGTATGTACATTTTATTTACTCTAATTGTTTTTACCCTTTGTGAAAGTGTGAGTAAACTTATGAATTGATGGTGACAGGACATTTGGCTTTCGTGTGAACCATTTTTGTTCCATCTACTTCCGTGAGGTAATCATGTTTTTCTCTGCAGCTGTGTCTTTATTTAATTACAGTTGAGAGGTATAGTACTGCACACTATTTTGAGATAATATTTATGCATTTGATTAACTTGAACTGTGATTAAGTGGTAGATGTATAGGTATGATTCTATCATCTACTCTTCGGGATTCCACTGAATCCTTTGAAGACCTGCCAAACTAATGGGATTTGGGTCTTAGCTGGTCAGTTGGATCATGAGTTTTTCCTTTAGATTTACAAATGTGTGTGAATAATCCTGTTTTTAAAGTTCCAGGAATTGGTTTTTGTATTTGTTGCTGCTTTTCAATAGAAAATTATGTACATGTGTACTAATGACAGGCTTTAGAAGTAATTTGCATTTGTTCTTACACGAATACAAACCGTAGCCCTTTGATAGGAATATGATTTCAGCAAAGCTGGAACTTGGCTGTTAAAATCTGTTACGAGGTATCGGTAGTAACTGGATGGTGGTGAGGAACCTCCACCACATCGCCAGAACACTAACTAGCCACTAACAAATTTGGCTGCAATTTATGCAGATTTATTAGTTGATATGATGTGGATCCCAATTCTTTGTGTTCTTTGTACAGAGGGCATGACTTTTCGCAGTTTAAAGGTTTAAAGGCCGCTCATGAATGGCTGAGGCAAAGGACAGTGACATTGCTCTAGCAAGTAGAACAATGCCCTAGTGACTGACCATATTACATATGAGCAGCGCTCAAGCCCACTCTCCACCCAAGCTAGGACCAGGGGGTGTCTATGCAAAGGCTGCTGATGACTCTGCAGGTAGACTTATAGCTCCCTCATATCCCCCATCCTTAGCTCACAAGGACAGTGAGGTTGCAGCGGCCAAAGGAAGTATTGAGTTTGAAGAGGACTTGAACCCCAGTCTGGTGATCACCAGGCAAGCACCTTACCAACAGGCCCCCTTTGATGAGTGCAGATCATGGCCACCTGTGCAGATGTCTAAGTGCGGCAGAAGAAGGAAAAGAAGTCTAAGAGGGATTCTTTGGCTTCAGAGTCTTCCCCTAAACCAAAAAAATCTTCCGACTCTCACTTCTTGCTTTCCGGTGTTTTAACAGTTGCGCCTTCTTCGGCTTCCTCTAGAACTGAATCCGTCTGAAGGAAAGTGACTCCGATCTGTCCCTGGAGCAATATTCAGGTTAGGCGATTATATCATCTTCCCTCAGGTGATATTCCCTCCCCTTCTTCTAGGAGTGAACCCACTGCTGTAGTAGCTGAAAATGACGTTTCAATGGACTTGGACCTAAGGACCTTGTGGCTTGCTTTGGGTGCTGATGGCATTCTGTCTGTAAAGAAGCTGCTGAAATTTTTAGCCAACACTAGGACCCTAAGGACTTCTGCTGTGTCATCGTCGTCTTTGTTTTGAGTCGTCATCCTCACTATACTTTCCTCATCTGCCACTCCACCTGTAGAGATATAACTAGATTTGGCACCCATCACCCTTTCCTGGTCTGCTGGAGGAGATCTTTCATTTTCCTTTTCTTTGTATTGTCTCTGCCAGCTGAGAAATCCTTGACAACAAATCCTGGCAGGGAGAAGAAATGCCCCTGGCCTCCTCCTCCTTCCAGCCACCTGTTGAGATACTACCACTAGAGAGTTATGGGGTCCTTTGACTGACCAGACAGTACTTCATTGGAACCTTCTCTCTGGTTACGGTTCACTTTCCCTTTGCCTACACATACACCGAATAGTCTGACCTATTCTTTACAGATTCTCCTCTATCCACATACACTTGACAACACTGAGATTACCAAACAATTCTTCTTCACCCAGGGGGCTAACTACTGCACTGTAATTGTTCAGTGGCTACTTTCCTCTTGGTAAGGGTAGAAGAGAGACTTTAGTTATGGTAAGCAGCTTTCCAAAATCAAACCATTGTTCTCTAGTCTTGGGCAGTGCCATAGCCTCTGTACTATGGTCTTCCACTGTCTTGGGTTCGAGTTCTCTTGCTTGAGGGTACACTCAGGCACACTATTCTATCTAATTGCTCTTCTTGTTTTGTTAAAGTTTTGATAGTTTATATAAGAAATATTTATTTTTAAATATTTAACTTAGCCGGTGAATATATGTAGCTGCAACTCTGTTGCTCAACAGACAAAAAACTGTAAAAAACTCGCCAGCGATCGCTATACAGGTTGCGGGTGTGCCCATCAGCGCCAACTGTCGGCCAGATACCATACTCAATGTAAACAAAGACTCAATTTCTTCTCTGTCGACGTGTCGACAAGACGTACTTTACTCGCTGTTGAAACCTGGAGTTTTTCCCATCATCTTTGGTGAAGTACTTTATTTTGGTTTTGAGCTTTCGCTGTGCAGGGTTTTTCTTCAAATAAATCCTTGAACTCTTAAGAGCCCGTTTTTACCTCGTCGTCCGAAGGTGTTTCTCGTAAGAAACTTTGGACCAAGGTCTCACGACCTTTAAAACGTAAGTCGGTCCCTTCAGGACAAGTCCAACGTCCCGGTTGTAGCCACTGGGTCAGTTCGGACTCGTTGCCGTCATCTGATGACTGCTCACCGCCTAAGAGAGGCAAAGCGGTACCGCCTCAGTCGCTAACCCCGTCTGTTGCCGCACCTGCTCCCGTAGACCCTAAATGGGCTTTGCTGCAAGACATGCAGTCCAAGCTTGCGTCCTTGATGGAGGACTTTAATGCGGAGAAGGTTGCTGCTGAACCTTCTGGCCAACAACCTTCCAAGCGGTCTGTTGTGCGTCCTGTTGACGCTGAGGTTACCTTCTCGCGTCTACCAGTTGAGGTGGTTCCTCCACCGATGCGACCCAGTGTGGGTTGCCAGCCGCACGTTGACGTTAAGCGACGCTCGGAGGTGGTTGTTGACGTTCAGGACGTTCAACAACCATCAGAGGTGACTTGTTTTGATGCGGTGCGTCAACCTCCGCAACCCGGTATGGTGTTGACTGCACAACCCAGACGGTCTAGACAGTCTCGGGTGGACGCTGTGCGTCCTCGCGCACCCATGGTTGTTGACAGCTCACAGACTGTGCAGCAGTTCCATGACATTGCGTCCGGCTCCGTCACGCATGCACCAGTGCGACCGGACTCAGCGAGCCAGACGTTGCCCACTCCGTTGCCGTTTCCTCATCAGTTTTCGGATGAGGAACTATCTGATGAGGACGTTGCTGAACAACAAGACGATCAACCGTCAGAACTGGACGAGCCTAAGGCAACTCAACCATCATTGGACTTTAGAAAAGTCATGGCTGTATTCAAGGAGTTGTTTCCTGACCATTTTATTTCTGTGGCTCCTCGTTCTCCGCCGTCAGAGTTTGTATTAGGCGTGCCTGCTACCGCATCTGCCTTTACTAAACTCGTTCTCTCACGCTCATCCAAGAGAGCTTTGCGGCTGTTAGGAGAATGGTTAGAGTCTAAGAAGAGTTTAGGGAAGACAGCATTTGCCTTTCCCCCATCTAAACTCTCTTCTAGATCGAGCGTCTGGTATGCCACGGGAGAAGTTCTCGGCTTGGGAGTTCCTGCCTCTGCCCAGGGCGATTTCTCAAGTCTTGTAGACTCTCCCCGCCGCCTTGCCATGAGACGCTCGAAGATTTGTTGGTCACCATCGGACCTGGACCATCTTCTTAAAGGGATATTTAGGGCTTTTGAAGTCTTTAACTTTTTAGACTGGTGCTTAGGAGCCCTGAGCAGGAAAATCTCTTCTGCAGATAAGGATATTTCTTTGCTCATTATGTCCTGCATGGACAAGGCCGTCCGTGATGGGTCCAATGAGCTAGCTGCCTCATTCACGTCCGGAGTCCTGAAGAAGCGAGAGTCTCTCTGTTCTTTCCTGTCTGCTGGAGTTACGCCATGCCAGAGATCTGAACTTCTCTTTGCTCCCCTTTCCAAGTGCCTGTTTCCTGAAGTCTTGATAAAGGAAATTGCCGCTTCGTTAGTTCAAAAGGACACCCACGATCTAGTTGCGTCCTCGGCTCGCAAAGCTCCCCCTTTGCCTACATTGTCTGCTAGACCGAGGATAGACACTCCAGCGTCTCGCTTTATTCCGCCCTTTCGTGGCAGAGCCTCCAGCAGAGGAGGTGCTCGTGCCGAAGGGAAACGAGGGAAGAGGAAAGGACCCAAGTCCTCCAAGGGCAGAGTCTGACTACCCGCAACTTCAGACAGCAGTGGGAGCCAGACTCAAGAACTTCTGGCAAGCCTGGGAGAAGAGAGGCGCAGATCAACAATCTGTGAAGTTACTCAGAGAGGGGTACAAAATCCCTATTGTACGCAAACCCCCTCTAGCAACGTCCCCCATCGATCTCTCTCCCAGGTACAGAGAGGAAGAAAAGAGACAAGCCCTGAAACTGGAAGTGTCTCTTTTGCTAGAGAAGGGAGCGGTGGTCAAAGTCTCGGACCTTCGATCACCGGGATTTTACAACCGTCTCTTCCTAGTTTCAAAGAAGACAGGAGGTTGGAGACCGGTGCTAGACGTCAGTGCTCTGAATGTCTTTGTCACAAAGACGAAGTTCTCCATGGAGACCACAAAGTCAGTCTTAGCAGCGGTCAGAAGGGAAGACTGGATGGTCTCGCTAGACCTAAGGGACGCCTACTTCCACATCCCCATTCACTCAGACTCCCAACCTTTTCTGAGATTCGTCTTCGAAGATGTAGTCTACCAGTTTCGGGCCCTGTGCTTTGGCCTAAGCACAGCTCCTCTCGTGTTTACGAGGCTGATGAGGAATGTGGCCAAATTCCTCCACTTATCGGACATCCGAGCCTCCCTTTATTTGGACGACTGGCTTCTCAGAGCCTCTTCCAGTCATCGCTGTCTGAAGGATCTCAAGTGGACTCTAGATCTGACCAAGGAATTGGGACTCCTAGTCAATTTGGAAAAGTCGCAGCTGGTCCCATCCCAAACTATTCTGTATTTAGGGATGGAGATTCACAGTCTAGCTTTTCGGGCTTTTCCGTCGGCCCCCAGAATAGATCAAGCCCTGCTATCCATCCAGAAGAGGCTGAAGAAGGAACGCTGCTCAGTCAGGCTGTGGATGAGTCTGGTAGGGACGCTGTCATCCCTGGAACAATTTGTATCACTAGGAAGACTACACCTCCGTCCTCTTCAATACCATCTGGCTTTTCACTGGAAAAAGGACAAGACGCTAGAGGCGGTCTCGATCCCGATTTCCGGAAAGA
The DNA here is from genome assembly GCF_036898095.1 of Palaemon carinicauda. Taxonomy (NCBI): domain Eukaryota; kingdom Metazoa; phylum Arthropoda; class Malacostraca; order Decapoda; family Palaemonidae; genus Palaemon; species Palaemon carinicauda. The sequence continues at coordinate 10,356,809 of NC_090764.1, forward strand.
TAAAGTCTTGTCTGACTTGGTGGAAGGACAATATCAACCTAAGAGAGGGTCTTCCCCTGGCTGTTCAGACTCCCAACCACGTTCTCTTCTCGGACGCATCGGACTTGGGCTGGGGCGCGACACTGGACGGTCGGGAATGCTCAGGTCTGTGGAACTCGAGTCAGAGGAGCATGCATATCAACTGCAAGGAGCTGTTGGCAGTTCATCTGGCCTTGAAAAGCTTCGAGTATCTCCTTCGAGGCAAAGTGGTGGAAGTAAACTCGGACAACACCACGGCCTTGGCGTACATCTCCAAACAAGGAGGTACCCACTCACTGACGTTGTACGAGATCGCAAGGGACCTGCTCATCTGGTCAAAAGGTCAAGACATCTCCCTAGTAACGAGGTTCATCCAAGGCGACTTGAACGTCATAGCAGATTGTCTCAGTCGGAAAGGGCAAGTAATTCCAACTGAATGGACCCTCCACAAGGATGTGTGCAAGAGACTTTGGGCCACTTGGGGTCAACCAACCATAGATCTCTTTGCAACCTCGCTGACCAAGAGGCTTCCAATCTATTGCTCCCCAGTCCCGGACCCAGCAGCAATACATATAGATGCCTTCCTCCTAGATTGGTCACATCTGGATCTCTACGCATTCCCACCGTTCAAGATTGTCAACAAGGTACTGCAGAAGTTCGCCTCTCACGAAGGGACAAGGTTGACGTTAGTTGCTCCCCTCTGGCCCGCGAGAGAATGGTTCACCGAGGTACTTCGATGGTTAGTAGACGTTCCCAGAAGTCTTCCTCTAAGGGTAGACCTTCTACGTCAGCCACACGTAAAGAAGGTACACCAAAGCCTCCACGCTCTTCGTCTGACTGCCTTCAGACTATCGAAAGACTCTCGAGAGCTAGAGGCTTTTCGAAAGAGGCAGCCAGTGCGATTGCTAGAGCAAGGAGAGCGTCTACCATTAGAGTCTACCAATCGAAGTGGGAAGTCTTCCGAGACTGGTGCAAGTCAGTTTCTGTATCCTCGACCAGTACCTCTGTAGCTCAAATAGCTGATTTTCTCTTAAACCTGAGAAAAGGACGATCCCTTTCAGCTCCCACTATCAAGGGCTACAGAAGCATGTTGGCATCGGTCTTCCGGCATAGAGGCTTAGATCTTTCCAACAATAAAGATCTGCAAGACCTCCTTAAGTCTTTTGAGACCACCAAGGAGCGTCGTTTGGCTACCCCTGGATGGAATTTAGACATGGTACAATCAGCCTCCCTGAAAGATCTCACTCTTAAGACTCTTTTCCTGGTATGCTTAGCCTCAGCTAAAAGAGTCAGTGAGATTCATGCCTTCAGCAAGAACATCGGATTTTCGTCGGAAAAAGCTACTTGTTCGCTGCAACTTGGTTTTCTAGCCAAAAATGAGCTGCCTTCTCGGCCTTGGCCTAAATCTTTTGATATTCCCAGCTTATCGGAGATCGTAGGCAATGAACTAGAAAGAGTCTTATGCCCTGTTAGAGCTCTTAAGTTCTATTTAAAGCGTACAAAACCTTTACGAGGCCAATCTGAAGCTTTATGGTGTTCAGTTAAGAAACCATCCTTGCCTATGTCAAAGAATGCTTTGTCATACTTTATCAGATTGTTAATACGAGAAGCTCATTCACATCTGAGTGAGGAAGACCGAGCTTTGCTTAAGGTGAAGACGCACGAAGTTAGAGCTGTAGCAACTTCCGTGGCCTTTAAGCAAAATAGATCTCTGCAAAGTATAATGGACGCAACCTATTGGAGAAGCAAGTCAGTGTTTGCGTCATTTTACTTGAAAGATGTCCAGTCTCTTTACGAGAACTGCTACACACTGGGACCATTCGTAGCAGCGAGTGCAGTAGTGGGTGAGGGCTCAACCACTACAATTCCCTAATTCCATATCCTTTTAATCTGTCTCTTGAAATGTTTTTAATGTCGTTTTTTATGGGTTGTCCGGAAGGCTAAGAAGCCTTTCGCATCCTGGTTGATTTGGCGGGTGGTCAAAGTCATTTCTTGAGAGCGCCCAGATTAGGGGTTTGATGAGGTCCTGTTGTATGGGTTGCAGCCCTTGATACTTCAGCTCCTAGGGGTCTGTCAGCATCCTAAGAGGATCGCGAGGCTCCGTAAGGAAGACGTACTTATAAGGCAGAGTAATCGTCTAAGTCGACTTCCTTACCAGGTACCTATTTATTTTGTTTTTGTTATTTTGATAACTTCTAAAATGAAATAAAAACTCTTAGCTCATAAGATGTAAACATATTTAACTGGTCTCTACCCACCACCCTGGGTGTGAATCAGCTATATATATTCACCGGCTAAGTTAAATATTTAAAAATGATATTTTAATTATAAAATAAATTTTTGAATATACAGTACTTACCCGGTGAATATATAAATTAAACGACCCTCCCTTCCTCCCCAATAGAGACGCAGTGGGATGAGAAGAAATTGAGTCTTTGTTTACATTGAGTATGGTATCTGGCCGACAGTTGGCGCTGATGGGCACACCCGCAACCTGTATAGCGATCGCTGGCGAGTTTTTTACAGTTTTTTGTCTGTCGAGCAACAGAGTTGCAGCTATATATATTCACCGGGTAAGTATATTCAAAAATTTATTTTATAATTAAAATATCATTTTAATGTTGTTACTGTTCTTAAAATGTTTTATTTCTCCTTGTTTCCTTTCCTCACTGGGCTATTTTCCTTGTTGGGGGCCCCTGGGCTTATAGAATTTTGCTTTTCCAACTAGAGTTGTAGCTTAGCAAGTAATAATAATAATAATAATAGTAGCCATCTACCTTCAACATTATCCTCTGCTGCTGAGCCTCCAGATGCTGCCCCAACCTCTGAAGACAAAGAAGAACGTCCTCACTAAGTATTACTAGACTTTTTCTATTCCCCTTCACGCGAGCATGATGGGTGGTACAGTAGAACAAGGAGCTTGCCCTGCCACTCCTGCTGTATGTATGTGTGTATGTGTCATCCTCTTCTTTTATCTAACTATAAGATGCCTAGGATGTCTCAGCGCAAATGACGGCAGAAACTTTTTAAACGAAACTTATGACAGGATGAGAGACGTCAGAGCCAGAGAGATCTGCACAATTCTCCTGGGATGATTCTCATGCACTATTGTCTTTACTTGCATTATCTCTTCCAAGCACATTATTGCCCCCCCCCCCCCTCCCCACATAATTTCCTTACACATAGTCTCTATGTATATGTTGCCCTTATGTACACTTCACTTGTAAGGTCCCCAAACATTGCATGCCACCTCAGCTCTAGATAAGTCTACATATGCATGCTCACCTTCTGTAAGATCTTCACAATCACAATAGCCCTGTTTTAAGTCCTTCCATGCAGTGTTCCTGAGTTCACACACCACTTGATAGGCCTTCATGTACACTAGTTTGAACGCGATTGTTCCATGTGGGAATGTTTGTCATTAAGGACTCCACATAATTACACTTTAAGCGATATAACTTGAAAGTCCCAGGAGTCAAAAGGACCCAACTCCTTTAGATTGGACATCCAGGTATTCTTCCAGTGATCCTGATGTTTACCTTCCTCTTCCCATTCATCGAGGTCTTCAGCTGGTAGTGCAGTACAGTATGCTGCACCCAGATATTCCAGCTAGAAGATGCCCTTCTTGATATTCCAACCATGTAAAAGAGATGGACAAGCCTTCCCACTTATATGAAGGGTTGAGGTTAAGATCTTTCCTAGTTCATGTTGAGGCTTCATTGGAACACCACAGAGGCTTCTTGTTGACAGACTGGCCAAGGAAATACCTCCCTACATTCTCTTGTGCACCCTTCAGTGATACAGGCCTGTGCGGTGTTACCCAAAATGTACACGAGGGCAAAGGGCATCAACAGACCTACAGAAAAATCTAACCCGCTTCTTGTCCCACTTTCATCATCTTATCAGATTTGGTCCTGTGCCCCATGAGCAGACAGATAAAACTACAAGAGCTACCTCCAGATTACAGGGAGATCTCCCATCTCCCTAGAGAGGAGGCATCCAGAGAAGTCATTGATTCTTTGGCACATGACTCTGGACCACCACTGGCAGAGACAGAAAATCCTGAGATGGAATTATTTTTTAAGGTTTTGTCTGTCATTCAAGAGTTCAACAACCTTAGGGAGGCAATTAGAGCACTAGTCAAAGGTGGAGTGACCTCTGTTGATCATTGCATTGGTGCTCTGTAGTGATCGAGGCCCACCCTTGAACTACTTCATCTTGGTCAAGGCATGCTAAAGGAAGTGTGGATAATGTTAGATTCCCAGATCTTCTGGTCCAGGGATCTCACTATGCTCAAGTCGTTCAACTAAATTGTACGTTCTGCACTATTCTGTCAGAAGAGATTCTGTTCTTGAGGATGCCAACCCCTCTCCACTTCCAATCAATGTTGTCATGACAACCTTAACTTCGGAAACTTCAGTTGAGAGACTTGGAACATGGGGAACTGTGTTCTCTGCATCCGAGTCTGCCTCCATGGAAATCACCTCCGTGTCAGGTCTATAAGGATAAGTAGAGTGATAAGTCCTGAAGTACTGTACTTAGTTATGTATTTGGTGCTTGGTCGATGAAGGAATCTTTCTCCCCCAAAAGTAATATACAGTCTGGAATGATAGGTATTGGGGAGGATGATAGAGAAGTATTTCTTACAGATCCAGTCCAAGAATGGTGCTCAGAAATGCACTGTACATTAGTATTAGATCCAGCGTGTAACTATATGAGTGTTTCGTCCCCAAGTTAGAGGAAGAAAAGAAGAAGTAGAAGAGCCCGTCATTCTACCTTTCCTTCAGATGTATAGTACTTGGAACACATTACTTTAGACAAGATGCTTCCTGCCCTGGATGGAAGCCTGGCTTACTACACAACTACCTTAGCATCCCACTCAGGGCTAGTAACAATAGTGTTGAAGGACTCTTGGGTATATTTCCAAACTCCTTCATCACCCATCCTTGTGAAAGATTCGTCCAAGTCTAAAGGAGGACCAATTCCCCAACTTCAGGATTTCTGGTCCAAGCAGGTACTTTGACCCCCTCCTTAGTTTTTTCACTTAAGCTTGAGATGCCATATCCTCTTCAGATAGCAATGCAAAGCCCTCGGAGCATAAGAGCATCTCTTTATTACCACCCACTTGAACCTGTGTCTTGTTCCAATAGGTTCTGGGTTTTTGTGTTGAATTTGGCCACAATACTCAAGAGACCTTCGGCTAACCTTCAGAGTAGGTTAATGCAAGAGAGCCCGTGCAACTCATCAATTCTCTTGACCAATGTTACAGCTATCATTAAGAATCAGATCTCTGCCTAATGACCTTTTTTAAAGGCTCGTACTGGACACACGCAAAACACTTAAGAACATGGGTTACATCCCACTCCTGGGGCTTGAGGTCCCAGGATGATGAAGACTGCTCGCTCTTGATAGGTGCTTCTGTCAAAAATTGATGTGTAATTCCACAATGTACTCGAGAGACGTAAATAGATTGGAAAACTGCTTGGCTTGAGGTCATCTAGGAGTAACCAGGTTCATCTGAGACCTGGTGTGATTGATCAGCAAATCAGACTGAACTTCCCTGAAATGCATATGGCTGACAGCTGTACTGTATGGTGATTGGCCTCCCAGATGTGCATTTGCAGATAGGTAGGAAAACCATACTGTCTTGTTTATTAACGTAAGCTGCTACTATACTGTGGTGTCTTATCATTACTACCAAGAGCTTACTCAAATATTATGGGAAAGCTTTTTGTAATTCAAAAATCTTGATACAATGCATTTCATCTGACCATACACCTCACGCTACTAGGTCACCCAGTTGAAAGTTCTACCCCTCGTAGATGCCTCTGAGAACAGGTGCATGTGCGGAGGTGGAAAGCTTAGAGGGATTTCCCTGATGAGGTTTTCTTTGTCCAGCCATCTGGTAAGATTAGCCTATACCTCCTATCCCACTGGAATATGATAAAACAGGGTATCTATGGAGACCGGCCATTGATCTTTCAACACCACTGACTGGATTTCTGGTAGAGATACCTGTGACTCCCCTGAGGAACTAGTTTCTCTAACAAGGAAAGGTGGCTGAAAAGACTTTTCCAGTGTTGAAATGGAAATTCTGTCTGGACAGAATAGTTGCCCTACCTCTTTGAGCTTGCTGATGCTGTTGTCTATTTGAGAGTGAGATTCAACTTCTAATTCATCATGATCCCCAGGTTGTGAGAAAAATCGATTAGGCAATCTCAATCCTGTAGCAACTGCTTCTCTGAAGAGGCTATGATCAACTAATCATCGAGAGGCATCAAAGACTCATCCCGTAAGAGGGAGACACAAACTACCATCAGTATGAACATTTGAATGAAGACCGGGAGTAGTACACTGTCCAAAATGCAGACTCTTGAACTGATACAGTGTGCTCCCTATAGGAAGATGCAGAGATACTTCAGAAAGGACTGATGAATAGGTACAGCACTTTAACATTAGCATTCTTCAGATCCAGTGAAAGCATAAAGTCTCATTCTCTTATGGAACTCATTGCCATTTCTGAAGCCTTTTTACATTCCTACTTCAGCAGTTTCACTTCTAAAGAGTAGGAAGTCTTCTTAGGGACCCCTTAGCTGCTTTCTATGTCTATCCTTTCCCCCACATGCTAATTCTTGCTTTGTTTCATTGTTAATACTAAGCCAAAATCAGCCATTTAAACTAAAAAGATAATACAGCTTTTGATAGGGCTCAACAGTATGTCTGTACTCGTTGCGGCTGAAGACAAAAACGGAGAGCTTTTTGACAGGGGAGTCGATAGGGCTACCGGCTTGCTCTCACCACCTGTTGTTAACTACCTCGTTTACAATTTTAACAGCCATTCCCGCTCTGCTGAAATCCTTTCCTATTTTAAAGGACATTAGGTTTGTATACGGGTAATAACAAATTCTTTTAGTACCAGTAAGTAGTAAAATGTTAGGGAGTAAAATGTTCTGATTTAAGTGGTTTTGAGGAATTGCACTCTACAGTCATAGTTCATTACTTATCGCTACAGTAGTTGATTGCTCAGGGCAATGTTTTCATTTACGTTGTTAATAACTTAACCAGCTGCAATGAGCAGTGGAAACGGAAGTGATGACATGTAAAGTGACCTTTAGAAATTATGTGACTTAAGGTTTTCAATGAATATCTTTATCTAGTTGAATGCTGTATCTATAACTGATACCAATGAA